>NC_092421.1:39918546-40218546 GCF_040894005.1 Engystomops pustulosus
AAAAAAAAAAAAAAACAGTTACCATGATTTTAATCATATTTTCTCTGTTTGCAGCCTGTAAGCCTGGACGTGGTTATGTGTACAAACAAGGTAATTATGGGTCACTGCACCAGACAATATATACAGTAGGGGGAATTTATTTTAGAGAAAAAAGAAAATTAATTTAACGTATGAAAGCTTTCATACACGTTAGATAGGTGGATGTTTAAGCCAACTTGTATGGGCAAGAGGACAGGTTGGATGCATTTTTCTATGGATCCTCTTGTGCTGCACAAGTTACAGAACAGACTGGGGAAGCATTGTCCAAAAGAACAATTTGCACGCCGTAGCCCAGGGTACAGGAGAATATTATTAATATGCTCTAATCTGTGGTTTATTTCCTGGCAGATCCCTGCAATCCCTGCTGTCCAGATCCTTGCCAGGGCCAAGGAGGCTACTACAGTAATAAATGAAGATGCCATAATGCAATCTGGCTCTGTAAATTGAGTCTTAATTTACTGCTTATTATACATTATATATACTGCTACTAAATAAAATATTTCTTTGCACATTGATTGTTTTATTTTTAATACAAAAGATCTATAAGCTGCAGTACAGAGCTGGGACTTCTGTGAGAGATTATTTATCCTTTGTTGCTCAGAGAGAGAAAGCAAATGGTCAAATAATGCATTAGCAGAACTTCTTATGTTGTAAAGAGAATTGTGTTGAATACTCAGACAGTTCCAGTAAATGTGTCTTTCCCAGTTACATATTGAACATAAGAGCAGTGTTTAGGCAAATTTTTGTGCGTTTTAGAAGGAGAGTGAAAAAATTAGGTGACATCCTTATGAGGATTCCGATTGTGGCCTGTTTAGGTTCGGTGGAAATTGGAAGGTGAGCACTGCTTAACCCGTCTATGGCTATAGGAAATGGGCAACCCAATAGGGGCAGGAATAGGAGCTGCTCTTTAATTGAGGCATGGCCGTTAGCCTTGCTCACGGTGCAGTTTAACACTGTGCATAGATCGCACCTCACCGTGACCTCTGATAACAGTCCTCCTTGGGGACCGCGAATTAGCGGCTGTTTGCATGTTTTACTTTTGTTCCCAGAAAAGATTTTAAATGTTTAGAAATTACCTTTAAATACATAAAAACATTCCGAAATAGATTATCCACATGGTTTTACAGAAGGCAAAAGATAGCACCTGGCTCTAAGCGAAGTAGGAGGTTGCATGCTGGAATGAATACAAACCTAAGAAAATGTGGAAGTCTGCAGAATCTCAACAAAATATTAGAAATGTATTTACATTGTGGTTATAGTGTTCCTATCAACATCACAGTTTTAGCCTTGCCTAATGTTAATATATTGTATAGTAAAATATTAGTGATAACTCCAAAAGTGTGCCCACAATTATGAAAATATCTGACAGCCGTTTGTAAATTGCTAACACATACAAGAGTCAAGATAAATTGTTTGCAGCAGTTCCTTGCTTCCCTCTTGGCTTCATGAACCATATTATTATGCAAATGAATGTAAAATATCCTCTATGCCGAATACCTGTAGAAACCACAGTCAGTGTACTTTGTCCTGCACCAGTCGTGCCGGTACCAGGTATAGAAGATGTTAGACAAGGCTCATAGGTCTGCTAGCGACCTTGCAGATAGTGGGGTAGAGAAACCCCATAAAGGGGCAATATGTGATGTGCATGAAAATTAACATATATTGGTACACATTTACTAAGAGTGGTGCAAACTGCGCTAAATGCAGTTTGGCTGTGTATAGTGCAGCATGCTCCAGATTCATTAAGAAGGCATCCCTGCACTTTTTGACAGAGTTCAACTTTTTTGTGGTCCCTTTAATATAGGGAGTGCAACAGACATTGCATGATAAATATGTCACATGGTGTCTAGTGCAGCTGTGCCACAAAAGGGTTGTGTGTGACACTTATGTGGTGCAGGCACTTCTTAAATACTTGTGCAAGCAGTTTGTACCTAAGATTATGTGCAAAGTCTGACAGAAAACTGTCCCAAAGCCCTAAGTAAATGTGCCCCATCAACTTTCTGAAGCAACCCTTTAATTCCTAAAGCAGTCTTGTTGGACTACAAATGATGGCATCATGATCATTGTGCATGTGATGGCTTAGCCAATTACTAGCCACAGTGGTCACATCTGAACATGTGCTAGCAGAGGCCGGTCATAGGCTCAGAAGTAATGTGTACAATGTATGCGACACCATTTCTTTTTGATTTAAAAAAGTAACCGTCATTTTGAACAAAAACAAACATAAATTCTGCTCCAGGCATCATTCCTCAAAGTATTTTGCCTCTCAGTCCCCATTTCATACCTTTTTTGGCCCATAACAACCATGGTTTCCAGCTCTGAAAAGAACTAAAATCAGTAAGCTGGAGGGGCAGGACCTGCCTCCTGTGACATCATCCCAAGCACTATTCAGAAACAGGAGGACCTTGTGTTTCGGCAGGGATTCTAACTCAATATTATTTAGTTTACCCATTTCCAGACACTCTGTAACTCTTTTATTTTTCCATGTACAGAACTGTGTTACTGTACTTATTTTCTGTGTAACAAATTACACTTCGAAATGGTGGTATTTAATATTCCATGGCGTGTACTGGGAAGCGGGAAAAAAATTCCAAATGCAGTGAAATTGGTAAAAAAAAACGCATTTGTTCCGTATTCTTGTGGGCTTGGATTTTACGGATTTCACTGTGCGCCCCAAATGACATGTCTACTTTATTCTTTGGGTCGGTACAATTATGGGGATACCAAATTTGTATAGGTTTTATTATGTTATCATACATTTAAAAAAATTAAAACCTCCTGTACAAAAATTTAGATATTGTAGCTGCAATATCCCCTATATATGTGTCGATACAGCCGCCACCTACCAAATCCAGATAGTTTTCTGGGCACATTGAACTCAACTTACTCACACATAACTCTTCAAATTCAGCCTGGCTATATTACCGTCAGCTGTGCTGGGCGGCCAAACGTTCGCTGGTGTGCCCAGGAAGGCCAAATACAGAAAGAAGGGGGGGACTAGGTGTTTTCCAAGGGGAGAAAGAAAAAGGATGTGGGGGGAGGGTGGGAAATGGGGTGGGGGGAAGGAGGGATAAAGGGGGAGGACAGAGAAGAGTGGGGAAAGGAGAAAAAAGAAAGAAAGAGAAAAAAAAAAAAGAAAAGGGGGGGGGGGAGCCCGGCCACAGACAGGGACCGGTGGGGTGGGGTTGGGGGGTTATGGGATTTCCAGGCAACCAGGGCAGCCACTGGATAGGCGTCCATGTAGGTGGGCTCACTATTCGCCAGTGGCCAGGAGGGACCTGTACGCGGTTGATTGCCTGAACTGAGTCCAGGGAAGCCAGGTCTTGTGGAATTTCTCAAATGTGTCATGAATTGAGGCAGTGAGTTCTTTCATGAGCATTATTTCATTAACCTTTGAAAGCCAGAGGGACACAGACGGGGCGATCGTTTGTCGCCACAAAAGGGGAATGCATGATCTTGCCGCCATAACGAGGAAGCGGAGAAGCGAGCACTTGTACACCTGGAGTGAGATCTCTCTATGTTGAAGAAGGAATAGAGCCGCATCGAGGGGCACAGAGTAGTCATCAATCTGCCTAATCGTAGAATGGACTGCGTCCCAAAAGGGAGTCAAAGTGGGACATGACCAGAAAGTGTGAAGGAACGTGCCCTCCGCCGCCCCACACCTCCAGCATGTTGGGTCCGCATCCGGAAACAGGCTATGGAGTCTGGACGGAACCCGATACCATCTGGATAGCAATTTGTAGTTACCTTCTTGGAAGCGTGAACTGATAGATGACTCGTGAGATAGAGAGAAAATTCGCTCCCTTTGCTCTGGTGTAAACGTCACTTGGAGATCTTGTTCCCACTGGGAGATGAAACGAGGAGGGGGTTGGTTTTCTGGACATTGTAAGATGTTGGGGGGGGGGGAAGGTGTGCAAGAAGGACTGTAGTGCGAAGGTGCGCCGACACTGTGTTTTTAATAACCACACCAGTTTGAGCACCAAGCAATGTGATTTGCTATCATTTTTGTCTATATTATCAGATACAAAATAACAGCTACATTTTAAATACATATTTTTGTGTCTGGATATGGGTAATCTAGTTTGCCAGTGGCAAATTTGTAACTAATATCATCACAAGCACAGGCTGATGACCAATAAGACCACAGCTTGTGCATCTTAGACACACCCACACAGGCGAGCGTGGAGCTAGTAGCTAAGAGGCTGAATAATATACAGAAGTGAAAATGTGAAAGTTTATGATAGGACAAGAAAAGTTTCAGTATTAAAACTTTTGCAACTAGAGAAGAACGAATACAGATAAAAGTAATAGGGGACAGGGACTGTACCCCCACTAGATTAAATAGATTGTATCTAAAAATCAAATAACACCACAAAAAAACAAAATATAAAAAGCAATCCCAGGTCTACATACACACATGACATTGTTTCGCCTTGCTTCATCAGGGTCATGTGTGTATGTAGACCTGTGAATGGGTCCCCTGTCCTCTGTTATTCCTCTGGGTAATGTCCAATACTTGTTTGTAAGCAAATACCTTGACTTGTTCTGAGGAATATACCTTCCATACCTCTATACAGGTTACTGTGATTATGTATATTTAGTTATTTGACCATTGGTGGCCTTTTTCTATATATGTTTTTAGTTTGTTTTAATTGACCTAAGAAAGAGTATTTATTTATGCTTTCCACATTTTGGTGTTTGTTTCCTCTTTTGTGGTTTAACTAGAGAAGAATGTAATAACAAAACATCACTCTCCTCCCCTGCATATATCACACCTTCTATCTTCTTAATCATCTATGTAAAACTGCAGCAGAGCACATGGGAAAGACTGAAGACTTGTATAGGCACATTTTATCACTGCTCTCGCTCTCCTGTCTGCCATTTCCTGCTGCTATAAAGTAAGGGGGACAGGAGACTGAGTATTTGTTTATATAAAAGAGTAGGGAAAGCAAAGGTATTCAGGGAGACAGGGGCGTAACTACAGCGGTAGCAGCCATAGCAGCCGCTATGGGGCCCGCAGTGTCAGGGGGCCCCGTCATCCGACCTGACACAATAAAGAATGGAGGATGTAAACCATTATATCTATATTGTACTGCACATGTCCAGCATAACATGTATATAACATATACTGTGATGTATCTGTATACACTGTATGTGAGTATGTTGCATATGGCACTAAATGTATGTGTATATGCATTTATATGTGATTGTAACTCGCATGTGTGAATATACTAGTATGTATATTTTTTAAGTGGGAAGGGGGCCCCTTGCAGTAGCCTGTTAGGGGGCCCTGTCTCTCCTAGTTACGACACTGCAGGGAGAGATATTTACTATATTAGTTAGGGGTCATTGATGTAAAATTTATAGGAAGTTACTAAAAGGAATTTATAGCACCCTGTTGGGTAATCTCTAGCTCTTGCTGGACCTTTAGATCTGGCACACTCATAGGTTGTCAAAGCTGGTCACATAAATTTTCAATAGTCAATAAATCTACCTGGCAAGTGTTATGGTCGAGCATTAACCCGGTTAGAAGCCCTGCTAAGGGGGTAGCACATGTGACCTGCACATATTGTGGACTTCCTACGACACATAGAAAACATCCCATAGTTGAGAAAAGTTGAGAATGAAAAAATAGCGCTATCATTAAAATCAGGCATGATAGACCAAGCTTACTAATTAATAGATCCAGGCACCGTGACTATGGTAATCTTCTTATATTTTTTAACCATGGCCTCCTTCCTTCTAAAATATACTTTAAAAATTATGGATTTATTTACAGTATGTCCTGTCCTGAAAAGGCTCGAACAGGGCAAAAATGTCGCATTTGATGGAATAAAAAGGATTTACTTTTTCTACTACTGCCTGTTGGAGGTTTTTTTCTCTTGGATATGTTCGGCTATATGGATATATTTCTTGGACTAAACACTATCAATGAGTACCGTATATACTTGTTTATAAGCTGAGTTTTTCAGCACAAAAAATGTGCTGAAAAACGTCCCTTCGGCTTATAAACTGCTTAACCCCTTATCACCGACACTAGTTTTCAGCTCAATGACCAGACTCGATTTTTCAAATCTGACATGTCTCACGATAATTGGTTATAACTTCGGAACGCTTTAACATATCCTGGTGATTTTGAGAATGTTTTCTCGTGACACATTGTACTTCATGTTAGTTATAAAATTTAAGTGATAAGTTTTGTGTTTCGTTCTGAAAAAAAGTGAAAATTTGGCAAAAGTTTGTAAAAATTCTTCATTTTCCAAGTTTGAAATGTTCTGGTTTCCAGACAGGAAGTAAAACTACCCAAAAAGTTTGATAATTAACATTTACAGAATATCTGCTTTATGTTGGGATGATATTTTATGCTTCTGGTCATTTTTCTAGGATGTTATGAGGCGCAGAACTTTAGGTGCGATTTTTCTTATTTTCATGAAAATTGCCATAACTCACATTTTGAGGGACAACTCAGCTTTCAAGTGACTTTGAGAGGCCTAAATAATAGTAAAACCTCATAAATTACCCCACTATAGAAAGTTCACCCCTCAATGTATGTAAAACAACTTCTATTAAGTCTATTAACCCTTTAAGTGTTTCACATGGGTTAAAAAATATGGACCTGCGATTTAGAAACTATGGAATTTTTTTGGAAATACATTCATTTAGGCCAAAACTGACATTTTCAGAATATATTAAATGATGAAACGCACTGCAACGCTTGATGCCCAATTCCTCCGGAGTGTACTGATACCCCATATGTGGTGGTACACTGCTGTACGGGCGCACGGCCGAGCATAGAATGAATGGAGGCGCCGTCCACAGCAGATTTGTATTGTCACATTGTACGACCTATAAATTTTTATTTTTTTTGGTAATGCGATCATATGAGGGCTTATTTTTTATGGGATGAGATACAATGTATAAATAATTTATTTTGGGAGTCTAAAGCTTATTCATGAGATTTTTTTAACTATTTCAAGGGGGACACAAACAAAATCATCAATTTTTATTTTGGATTGTGAGCATTTCCCCCCCCCCCCCCCCGCTCACCGTAACGTAAAAATAATATTTTATCTTTATTCTCTGGTTCACTACGATTGCGGTGAAACCTCATTTATATAGTTTTTCTTATTTTGCTCAATTTTCCTGAGCAAAACCAATATTGGAGAAAATCGCATTGTTTTTACTATTGACAACTTTTCAGGGCCATAAATTCTGTATTTTTCTGTTGTCAGATCTGGTTGAGGGCTTATTTTTTGCGAAAACAGTTTTTCTTTTCAGTCGTATCATATTAGGTACCGTAACTTTTTTTGATCACTTTTTAGAACATTTTTTGTGATGGTGTTTGATGAAAAATTGTATATTATGGGAAGTTTTTCGAGTTTTTTTTTTACGTAGTTCACCGAGCGGGTTCAATATTGATTTAGATTTATTGTACAGATTAATACGGACGCGGTGATACCTCACTTATATAGTTTTTCTTATTTTGCTCAATTTTCCTGAGCAAAACCAATATTGGAGAAAATCGCATTGTTTTTACTATTGACAACTTTTCAGGGCCATAAATTCTGTATTTTTCTGTTGTCAGATCTGGTTGAGGGCTTATTTTTTGCGAAAACAGTTGTTCTTTTCAGTCGTATCATATTAGGTACGGTAACTTTTTTTGATCACTTTTTAGAACATTTTTTGTGATGGTGTTTGATGAAAAATTGTATATTATGGGAAGTTTTTCGAGTTTTTTTTTTACGTAGTTCACCGAGCGGGTTCAATATTGATTTAGATTTATTGTACAGATTAATACGGACGCGGTGATACCAAATATGTACGTGTTTTGTGTTTTATATACTTTATTTGCATTTTATGTGTTACTGGGGAGATTATGGGACTTTTATTTTATTTATTTATTTAATTATATTATAAAAAGATTTATTTTTTTTTTTTTTACTTTTTTACATTTTCTACTTCTTGGTTTGAATAAGCGATCATCCGATCGCTTATTCAAGCCTTTACACTGCAATACACTTGTATTGCAGTGTATACTGTAAGTAACTGAGCATGCTGCGCATGCTCAGTTACTTACAGCCGGGTCCTGCCAGGAAGGCAGGACCCGGTGAGAAGAGGAGCCGACAGCCCCGGGTCACTCGTCGGAACCCGGGGCAGCGGCAGGAGGGATCGGATCCCCCGGTAAGCACACCGGGGGGGGTCCGATCCACGGGGGACACACTTGCACGCCGCGGTCATGCTTGACCGCGGCGTGCAAGGGGTTAAACACCCGGGATCTGAGTTTTTCCGATCCCGGGTGTTAGTGCCGGGTCTGGGCTGTGATATCACAGCCCGACACCGGCACCAGCGAGACCCGGTGTCCCGAAAACTTCTTCTGATGCGCCGCCGTAGAAAGGCGTCGCATCAGAAGAAGTACCCTTAATGACCGCCGTAAAAACCCGATAGGGCGGTCATTAAGGGGTTAAAAAAAAATAAACTTATATACTCACCCTCCGATGTCGGCGCGGCTCCCCGATGTCGGCATGTCCCGTCTTCTTTCTTCTCCGCGGCTCCTCTTCTTTCTTCTCTCATGGGCGCGGCCATGTTTTCTTCCTGGACGTCCCATTCTATGACGTCAGCAGCGGCCGCGTCATAGATGCGTCTGCTGGAAGAAAACATGGCCGCGTCCATGAGAAAAGAAAGAAGCGGAGCCGCGGAGAAGAAAGAAGACGGGACACGCCGACATCGGGGACATCGGGGAGCTGCGCCGACATTGGAGGGTGAGTATATAAGTTTATTTGTGGTTTATAAGTGGTTTATTTTTTTTAAGTATAGTACTAGGGGCTGGCTGTATACTACTGGGGGCCGGCTGTATACTACTAGGGGCTGGCTGTACACTACTGGGAGCTGGCTGGCTGTACACTACACGGGGCAGGCTGGCTGTAGACTACACGGGACAGGCTGGCTGTAGACTACACGGGACAGGCTGGCTGTAGACTACACGGGACAGGCTGGCTGTAGACTACACGGGGCAGGCTGGCTGTAGACTACACGGGGCAGGCTGGCTGTAGACTACACGGGGCAGGCTGGCTGTAGACTACACGGGGCAGGCTGGCTGTAGACTACACGGGGCAGGCTGGCTGTAGACTACACGGGACAGGCTGGCTGTAGACTACACGGGACAGGCTGGCTGTAGACTACACGGGACAGGCTGGCTGTAGACTACACGGGACAGGCTGGCTGTAGACTACACGGGACAGGCTGGCTGTAGACTACACGGGACAGGCTGGCTGTAGACTACACGGGACAGGCTGGCTGTAGACTACACGGGACAGGCTGGCTGTAGACTACACGGGACAGGCTGGCTGTAGACTACACGGGACAGGCTGGCTGTAGACTACACGGGACAGGCTGGCTGTAGACTACACGGGACAGGCTGGCTGTAGACTACACGGGACAGGCTGGCTGTAGACTACACGGGACAGGCTGGCTGTAGACGACACGGGACATGCTGGCTGTAGACTACACGGGACAGGCTGGCTGTAGACGACACGGGACATGCTGGCTGTAGACGACACGGGACATGCTGGCTGTAGACTACACGGGACAGGCTGGCTGTAGACTACACGGGACAGGCTGGCTGTAGACTACATGGGACAGGCTGGCTGTAGACTACATGGGCTGTATACTACATGGGGGAAGGCTGGCTGTATACTACATGGGGGAAGGCTGGCTGTATACTACATGGGGGCAGGCTGGCTGTATACTACATGGGGGCAGGCTGGCTGTATACTACATGGGGGCAGGCTGGTTATTTACTACATGGGGGCAGGCTGGCTACTTACTACATGGAAGCAGGCTGGCTGTATACTACATGGGGGCAGGCTGGTTATTTACTACATGGGGGCAGGCTGGCTACTTACTACATGGAAGCAGGCTGGCTGTATACTACATGGGGGCAGGCTGGCTATTTACTATATGAGGGGAAGCTGGCTATTTACTACATGGGGGCAGGCTGGCTGTATACTACATTGGGGCAGGCTGGCTGTATACTACTGGGGGCTGGCTGTATGCTGCTGGGGGCTGGCTGTATGCTGCTAGGGGCTGGCAAGCTGTATACTACAGGGGGCTGGCAGGCTATATACTACAGGGGGCTGGCAGGCTGTATACTATTGGGGGCGGGGGGCTGTGACCAATGCATTTCCCACCCTCAGCTTATACTCGAGTCACTAGTTTTTCACAGCTTTTGGTGGTAAAATCAGGGGTCTTAGCTTATACTCGGGTCGGCTTATATTCGAGTATATACGGTAATCTATTTTTATAATCAAAATGATAATTTTTTTGATTAGCATAGTTTGGGATTTTAATAATGGTCACGTAGAGCAGCCTGACATTCCACTTGTCAGTATGTTATACATGTAATCTGTCCACCTATTATGGAGTCATAATCTTACTGATAGTTTTATTGAAATATGTGCATTTATAGGAATTATCTCACATGTGATGCTAAATTATATTTTATTGCCGTCAGGTGTATGTTACAACAGCTTGTATAGTTTGAGGTGACCAGCCACATGAGGAATGTATCCAGATTCCAGCTCCACTATATAAACACAGTAGTCTTACACACCACATCATTGGGGGAAAAAAACCTTCTAAGGAAAGAAACTCTACCAAGAACCAGTCATGTCTGGAGTTAAAGGAAGACCATGCGGCCAAAAGATCCAGTGCCAAGATCCATGCAAGAACCCATGCAGAGACCCCTGCCAGAAAGTGCCCATCTGCGTAGACCCCTGCCAGAAAGTGCCCATCTGTGTAGACCCCTGCCAAGACCGTAAGTAACTATTAGAAAAAGCTATAGGTTTCTGTTCTTCATGGATAACATGTATGTGAGAGGTTGTTAACAGAGCATGGAAAATAGTGCAAAGAATAAACCAAATAACATGCATTTTAATCTTATTTCTCTATTTGCAGCCTGTAAGCCTGGATGTGGTTATGTGTACAAACAAGGTAATTATGGGTCACTGCACCAGACAATATATACAGTATGGGGAATTTATTTCAAATAGCACTAAATTTATGATTCAATGGGGAACATGTACTAAGCCTTGCCCTCCAGTCCACAAACACCACTTTGGGTGGGACGGAGAATGGAGGCGAACGGGTGGGGGAAGTGTGCAGGGCAGGCAAGGAGTTACTGAAGTTTCTGAAATTTCCAACACCAGTTGCAAGCACCAAATGCTGGTGTTAATAAATAGATCCCCTTTAAAAGCCACAGTCGTGTTTACATGCACAGATCGCAGTCGTCTTCCAGAATTTCAGGTTCGGTCAAACCTCAATGGGGCCACTTATCACTAGTTATGGCCAAAAACGGTTTCTTGTATTGCCAAGAGGACAGAATGGACGAATGTTTCTATGTGATTCTTCACAATAGCAATATGTATTTAAATACTTTTTCCATGGCTCCTATAGTGTAGAACATGTTACAGAATGTACAGGGAAAGCAGAGGCCAAAAAACACTTCATGTGCCCACAGTGAACAAGATACAGGAGAATTTTATAAACGATAATGTCCTGATCTGTGATTTCTTTCCTGGCAGATCCCTGCAATCCATGTTGCCCAGACCCTTGCCAGGACCAAGGAAGCTACTACTGTAATAAATGAAGATTTCTGGATCTGTAAATCCTAATGTTAATTTACTGCTTATTAAACATTATATATTCTGCTACTTAATAAAATATTTCTTTGCACATTAATCAATTGTTTGTTTCTTTAATAACAGCTCTAAGCTGCAGTACAGGTCTGTTGATTTATAGCAAGACTCCAGTTGTCAGACAAGGCTCATACTTGCACAGACTGAGATGTGCTGCTATAGTCTAACAACAACTTGTCCATAGCCTTTTTTATTAGTATCATTTTAAAGGTTGCTTTTGTAAGAAAAGAGGCCATGGATTACAGATATATGAAGATTACCACTGTCACAGTTTATCAGTGTTTATAAGTGTCCCTGGTTTATCATACTTGATTTTTAAAGTTACTTTAATCATTGTCTTGGTAAAAGCAAACAAAGGGTCATCATCAACACAAAGGTTGTAGTTTACCCCTATGCCCACCACTGCTGAATAGTACATCCTTGTGGGAATATTCTTCCCGTACCAGGGTTTTCTACTATGTCCAGCCTCTGGCACCAGATGCAAAGGGCGTCAGCTGTATATCACAAGCATGACTACAGGGTTTAAGGGTCTTCCCTCTAAGGATCGAACCCCTTGTGCCACTTACTTGGGGGATCTGATCCTCTTCAAGGCAGTCCAAAGGTCTGGCAAGTGGCCCCGAGCTTCCCCATGTCCCTGGCAGTCAGACCACTTCCAGGTCTGGCTGTAAATTGTCTGAGCATGTGTGACCTTGCCAGACAGTTTACGCGGCTTTACAATATATTAGTATTGTAGTGCAGCATATTGGACTTGAACCAGCGATCAGAGCATCGCTGACTAAAGTTCAAGTTTGCACAAAGTAAAAAAAAAAGTACAAAAAATAAGTTTAAAACATTAAGGATATGTAAAAAATAAAATATCAGCCCCTAAAATGTCACTTTCCCATGAGTCCTGAAGTGATTAATATTATGGAGGAATTTTTACCAATACGTGATGTAGTACTATGCCACATGTTGGCTGTGGGTGCATGGAGAGGTCTCTGTCACCCAGGGGCCTACTAAACCCTGGAGCCAGCCCTGCTCATCGGTAACACCAACCAATCGTAGGTGTTAACCCATCCATCGCCAACGGCAAAGGTGGACGCCACCATCTTGGTTGAAGACATTATCGAGGGGTGGCGTTCTGTTGTTATGACAGCCTCGGGTCTGGATTTAACCCATTCATTACAAAGTGCAATTTGCACATTGTAATGATTGAGGAGAAAAATCTGTATATACTGCCATACAGGTAGGATCAATCAGACAACCTAGGGTTAAAGTCTAAAAAATAGTTTTAAAAAAAATGAATATTAAAAAAACTTAAAAGTTCTAAACACCCCCGTTTCCCAAGAACTGATAGAAATATTAATAAACAGTAAAAAAAAATCATAAACACATTAGGTATTGCTGTGTCTGAAAATGCCCGATATATCAAGATAAAATAACAGTTTTTTATGGCCCTTAACCCCGCAACGGAAAATAGCGCCCAAAGTCGAAAATGACTTTTTTGCCACTTTGAAAAATATAAAAAATTCTATCAAAAGTGATCAAGTGGCAGTACAGTCCTCAAAATGGTAGCATTGAAAATGCCATCAAAATTTACAAAATATGACAGTACCCACAGCTCCATACACTGAAGTATGAAAAATTTATTTTTAATTCTTATAAAATGTATGAAAACTTTATAAAACCTATAAAAATTTGGTATCCCTGTAATCGTACCGACCCAAAGAATAAAGTACACATGTCATTTGGGCCGCACAGTGGAAGCCATAAAATTCAAGCCCACAAGAAAACGGTGCAATTGAGTTTTTCACCATATTTACTGCATTTGGAATTTTTTTCCCACTTTCCAGTACACGGCATGAAATATTAAATACCATCACTATGAAGTGCAATTTGTTGTGTTGAATGAAAAATGATAACTCAAAAGCGAAAAAGGGCCCCGGCATTAAGGGTTGATGTTGAAACACTAGATAATTTCTAAATAGCTCTGGATGACTTTACTGAAAGCAAAACTCTGAAATGTAAAATAGATTCTTGGGACGTTGATCCAGAGATTTTTGTTTCCTACTGTGGACTCATTGGTATTGAACAGTATACAATTAAAAGCTTAAAGTATAACAATTTTTGCAGTGATTAATAGAGCATGTGATAATTGCAATATATATACTTCATTATTGAAAAACAGACTCAGATGAGGTTCCTGATATGATAAGATGTTAATGGAGAACTAAAGACTTTGCTTTATGAAAACAGCGTCAAAAAGATAGAAATGAGGGGAAAGAGGAACAAAGGAACATATTTCTTTAATAAAGAATATTACAAAGTTACCATTATCATCCACACTATCAATGTATACTACTTTGTCACATGGAACTTTCTATGACAGTGTTTTTTTTAGAGAGCTGAATACAGACATGCTCATCTAAAATCCATGGCCAAGGATACAAAGCACTTGCCAATATCGTTTGATGGCACCAAAAAGACAGCAATGCAAATTGGCTATGTATATAAAGGTGTGATTGGAGTCTAATGGGTAACGTGGTTTTATCTTCTTTCAGTATCATCATCATAAAACTCTTAAATATAGGATAGGTTTTGCAATAAAAAGGAATTTTTCTAATTGTCACGAAGCCTGTCAAACTTCTTTGTCCTCTGCAGTTGCCATAACTGCACAGAGGTGGCATGTTTCACGTGTAATGTGTATTTATTGTTGTACGTCAAAATCTTACTATTAATCCCCATTAACGCACATATTTCTATATAAGTATATACCATTTGATGTTTAATCAGGTTTTATTGGAGTCAGGTTTTTCCTGATCGGAGAAAAACATTCAATTAAAAGGTGCCTCTTGTACCCCTATTGTGCCGTTACTACACGTGACACAGTCAAATCTAAAAGAACACAGTATGGTGCTGAGCACTCATCCACAGTTTAATGCTTGGTTGCCGATTCATCTGGCAACAGGACAGGTCCAAAAAGTTGTATCCGACATTCCTGGAAAAACCTTGCGATGTGAGCAGTTACCACCCCCACTGTTGTCACTGTAGTGGGCAAGCCTCTGTTCTGCTACTGCTTCCCGTGGATTGGTTGGCCGGGACTGGTACCACACATGTATTGATCACATGCTAGGTTCATGAGCAAGGCCAATCGACACCCTCGGGATTGACTGGTGGAGTTAATGGAGGAGGCATACTTGACTTGACCTGTCTCTTTACCCCTCTTGGTCCTAGCCACCAGCACAACCCCATAAATGGGAAGCAGCTTAGGCCTTACAGTTTCAACATGCACCACGCTTGGGTTCATTGCTCTTATAGATGCAGGAACTCCTTGTACTATGAGAAATTAGACAGCTAGAATCTGAAATCATCTAATAAAATCCTTCTACATTATAAAGACTCTTGATGAAGAATATTGTATTCAGAAACGTGTGTAAGAATGGCAGCTTTGACTGTCTAAAATGCATTACTCCACCTCTAGCTACAAGTGTAGGGACACTACAACATCCTCCTCATTTTCCCATGTCCCTGAATTAAGCACTACAGGAGTGGTGAATACAAAAAGTATGATATAATTTTTGGGGACACATGAGGTATTTGTTATTTTTGTTTATTGTTATCAAAACTCAATAAAAATTTGGTTTTAGCTCTCCACAAGAGCCAAATAGTGAATTCATAAATACATGGGCCACAGTTGGATTTCAAAGCATACATATTGGGGCTCATTTACTAAGGGTCCGCGGACCGCACTGTTGACGAATAATCCGACGATTTCCATTTTGCACCGCATATAGCAGGGTTTTTTGGCACTTGCGATCAGATTTTGGTGCATCGGCGCCATCTTTCATGCAACACAAATCGGGGAGGCGTTGGACGATACGACGGATTCGGACTAAGCGCAGGATTTAACATTTAAATTGTGTCTCAAGCCATGTACTTACATGCACCGGGAAGAAGAAGGTGATCTCCAGCGGACCTGAGCGGGGAGCAACACATGCAGGAAATCGGGCGCACGCTTGCAGTGAATCGCGGCGCAATCCATTATCGTCGGACATCCGGATTGGGGATAGTGACGTGGACAGGTAAGTAAATGTGCCCCATTGTATCCTGTTAATCATTTATTCACAGATTAATGCTCAATTGGTGACAAATCCTGCAACAGGGAAGGGCCAGACAGGGCAGAGTATTATTATTATTATTATTATGCCGAAATAATGTAATATAGAAGCCCTAGCAATAGCTTCACAAGGCCATAGGTTTCTCCATATTTGGGACAGCATTGAAGTCGTTGCAAAAAGGCCTCCACACTCAAAAATGACAAAACTTATATTCCAAACTGATCCTGGATTTCTCATGATATTGAGACTCTAGTCCAAAGCTGTTAAGGTTTCTTGTTTATGATATCTTTTACGGAAACTATAGCAACAGTAGTTGACTGTAAATATCGAGACATTTAATGAAAACTTTGATATCGAATTCTGTTTTGCAAAGCCCTTAATATGGTACACCCAGGGCCAAGGATGTGAAATGAAGGCCCTGTTTGAATTTGGATGGTGAACAGTGAAACTGTTAAATGCGTACCAGTTTGTCAGTGGATCAATAAAACAAACGCTCTAAATGTGCCATTCGCATCCTGTTTTCTATAAAGGTAGGCATTTTATCAAAACAACCATCTTTCACTCAGTGCAATGATGGAATCTCCTCTGAATGACTACCAAGTGGACAAAATGTCTTCTAATTTGTGGAGACATCAACCAAACTAAAAAGTATACTACCTACAATTAAAAAGGTAACTGTAAAAGTTTTTTTGTTTTCCACAAAATCAATCGCTCCTGGGATGAAAAACTACTTTGCCTATTATATTTATACCTATATGCAGTAGTTTCCTTACTATAGCCCTCAGGTTACTTTAGTGCTGCAATGGCTGCCTCCTCTGCACATGCTGTTAAGCTCTGGACTCTGTCAGAGAGAGAAAGTGTAAACAAACTACGATTTCCTGGGAGGGGGGGCTGCTGCTCCATGCTCACAGGGGAGGAGGTCATGTAACAGTAAATGTAGCAAAGCTCGAAGTGTGCAAAACAGTTTATGCAGCAAAGCTGCATGTGTATGCAGATGTCTCCTGCGTAGTCCTACAGAACTTTGTCTGACTCTGCTCTTCTCAATGCTCCCTTCCCCCAATTTGTCATCAGCAGTATGAGCTCTGTCCAGATAAGCTATTAACCCTTAGTGCTCACACAGCACAGGGTATAGACGGTATGTAACTGGTGTAATAATGATTTCTACCACGTATTGCATGCCCCCTGCTCCCCCATGTGATGGAAGCTGTCAGGCTGTGCCTTAATCATACCGACCCACAGAATAAAGTAGACATTTGGGGGCGCACAGGAATTTTTATACAGCTCACCAATACAAGGCATGGAATATTAAATACTGTCACTATGAAGTGCACTTTGTTATGCAGAAAACAAGCCCTCACAGAGCACTTTATATAAAAAAGGTAAAGATTTGTGATGGTGGGGAGTGAAAATTCAAAATGAAAAAGCAAAAAAGGGCCAGGTCGTTAAGGGGTTAAGAATGGTTTCAGCTGGAGGTTTTTTTGCGACAAAAAATGTTGCAAACTTTAGACTATTTGAAAAGATTAAAATTTAATTTGCGAGAAATGGAAATGTATTTATCTGTAAAGATGATAAATGCATCTAACTGACAATAAGTGTCATCACCAGAAAAAAACGATTATACTCCATATGACTTATAATCTCTATTTATTTAGAAAATGTACAAATTCTTGTGTATGTATTTATATACATCTTTTGATATAGATTTTCTTTTTGAGTAGTACTGTAAATTCTTGCGTCATGCTTGGATACCTCCAGCTGAGTGGGATCCCTTATCCTACTTTTTCTCTTCCTTCTTTTCTCTTTCCCTCCTACTTTCTCTTTATCCTGTTTTCTTGCCTACACAAACTTCAAAATTGTTATTTGTTTATTACTGGTGCTATGCTGTTCCCTTAGTCTTGCCTGTGTGGTAATTTATTCATAATTTAAGTACAGGAAATAACTTTTTGTTAAGCCAATATTCTTTTAGAACTAGATACACACACCCCATCTCATGCGACATTCGTTCTGGCTTCAGTTTCATTCTTACAGTTTATCATCCATAGGTGACTGGAACCTATGGTGATCTACAATCTTTTGGACTAAATATTGCACTTTATCTTGGAAATATACCAAAAAAATGGACTGGAAGTAAGGATTTTTTTTGCACATTTGTGATTGCAACCAAAGTACGAAATGAAAAAAAAAAAATCGGAATTATACAAGGTAGAATTTTTATCACTAATTGGCCGTTTGCTGACATAGTGTGTGCCGATGCCAGAACATACATTAGAATGTCAGCAAGTGGCTGACGTCATGATGTCATATTTCTAGAAATAGAGTCAGACATTTTTAGAATAGTCATATATTGTAGTATGACACAAACATCTTTGCCTTCCACACATGTGATAATAGACTGTATCATATATCCGTATTTATATACATTCATAGTCTTACTAATACTTTAGTAAGAAAAATAAACCTATTGAAGCACATATTTTATTTTTTAATTATATATTATCACATGTGATAATTAGTTTTTATTGCAGTCAGGTGTATCTTATAAATGTTGTGGTGACCAGTCGTATAAAGAATGTTTCCAGATTCCAGCTGCACTATATAAACCCATCAGCGTTATATGCAATATCATAGAAGAAAACACCTCTCTTGAGCCTTTGTAAATCTAGAGAAAAAAACTCTACCAAGAATCAGTCATGTCTGGAATCAAAGGAAGACCATGCGGCCAAAAGATCCAGTGCCAAGATCCATGCAAGAACCCATGCCAGAAAGTGCCCATCTGTGTAGACCCCTGCCAGAAAGTGCCCATCTGCGTAGACCCCTGCCAGAAAGTGCCCATCTGCGTAGACCCCTGCCAAGACCGTAAGTAATTATGTTATTAAAGTCCTTATACATGTATTGACTGTCAGACAGTATTTTCCTGCTTTACATGGATGTAATTTACATTCAACGTTTAGTGGATATTCTGTGTAACTGGTATCATATATTATGGACATGTCACTCATACTCTGCACAACATAAACCTTTACATATGACTTTAATATCATGTTCTCTGTTTTTAGCATGTAAGCCTGGACGTGGTTCTTACAATGTGTACAAACAAGGTAATTATATGTCACTACACAAGACACAGGGGGTTGGATGAGTTAAAACTGGCATAATATGTGTTATAAAGCTATATTATTACTCCAAAATTTGCATGCAGAACAATAATTTTTCAAATAAAAACTTGTGTTTAACTGGGATTGGGGGGAAGGTTTGTCACTTCCTGTGGTCTGGCAGATTTAGAAAAAAAATTACTGACTATTACAAATCTGAATTATTTTATGTTGGATGCGATATCATGCAGTGCAGATGAGATCATGAATGGCAGAGGTAACACTAGTCATTATAACTACTGTGTTTCCCCAAAAACAAGACAGTGTCTTATATAATTTTTTTTATAAACCAAAGAAAAGACTAAACTTGGATGCATATTTTTTGGTTTACACAATGCGTGTAACATGATTACTAATTCACATTGGTAGTGCCTGTCCATATTTTTGTTCTTTCATTAGATTATTTTTTGCCACTAAAGAGGCACTAAGTCTAAATTTCAGGGGATGTCTTATTTTTCCATTAACAAGAATTCAAAATAATTAAATAAAAACACGTTTTACTATCCTGTAGTCATGCCATCACATACCTGAGTGTTAACCATCAGATTCCCAGCAAGAAAGTCTTGTGTCTCTATTTCCATGTTCAACATTCTATGGGACATTTACCAATCCCAATATTTATGAAAAAAGTTAGATGTTTTAGTTAAGTCAACAATTCATCAAGTCAACAATTTCTCTAACTCCCTTAAAACACTGCAAACTCTGAATTTCATGTGATTTCAATTTTATTAGAATTATTGGCCCCTCTCTCTCATGTTAAGCACTTTCCTTACATGACCCCTTCCTGTATGGGTATCTGCTTAGCACATTTGCAGCGCAACAGTCAGTGATTTTATGCCATGAATTCTTTACCCATGTCAAAACCTCTTGCCATAACTAAATGATCTACTAATAGTAATGTATGGTGTGTCATAGCTGTAGCAATGACCCCTAGGTCTTATTTTCAGGGGAGGCCTGATATTTCTAAACTTGAAAAGAATTGCACTTATTTTCAGGAGGTGTTTTATTTTTGGGGAAACAGGGTATCACCCCATATGTAGATTACAAAGCATTTACTTAAACTTTATAGTAAATGCAAGCCCAGCATTACATGTTGAGGATACTTGTTATGTTGTTGATAATGTAGGTAAGGTACATATTTGTGTCCTCCCTCTCTAATCTTCTGGGCCAATAGCTCTCCCTAGTAAGTATCCTCTAAGTCATTGAAGCCCTTAAAGTTCTTGCTGTTCCTCTCTATGGGACACAGTACATATAGGCAATATATTATGTAACGATTGGCTTTGATACTATGCTCAGGTAGTTCACACTCTTTGTTCCCTTCTTTGGACTCCATATTAGAGTATAAAATGTTGTGCTTATCATATGGATCTAAAGTTTTATTCATGCTGTAATCTGTGATTTCTTTCCTGGCAGATCCCTGCAATCCCTGCTGTCCAGATCCTTGCCAGGGCCAAGGAGGCTACTACAGTAATAAATGAAGATGTCACAATACAGTCTTAATTTCTTTTCTTCTTGTCCACAAGATAAAACATGTCAAATGGTCATAATGCTTAAATACAATATTCTGCTTCTAAATAAAACATTTCTTTGCATCTGAATTGTTTTGCAATTTTTAATTGGGTATCTATAAATGCTGGAGAATCAGGCTTGTTGTGTTGTTCCAGATTTTCATGGGCTAAGTACATGAGATCTGCCTGAGCCCTCAGCAGATACTAAAGGCTCAAATACACACAGACACAGAAACAGACGTGGGTTTCTACAGCCACATGTGTGAACCAACTGTCCAAACCTCAGATCAAGTCTTATTACTGGTCATGTTTAAAGGGAACCTACCACCACGAATCTACCTATAAAGGTAGATCGGGTGGTAGGTGGATGTATGGGACGTGAGGATAGCCCTTTTTAGAGCTAATCCTCACGTCCCCGCTAGCGTAGCATAAACTTTATTGCCCTAATATGTTAATTTAATTAAGCGGCTACCGGGGCGTGGAGTAGCCGGACACGAGGCTACACGGCGCGGCTACTCCACGCCCCAGTAGCTGCTTTCCCCCGCCTACCCTGTGATCTTCGGCGCGCAGCTCCCGAGATCGCGCATCTTGACCGGAGTTACTGCGCATGCGCAGAACTCCGGCTTCTCGGACGAGGGCGCGCAGCTGCCAGGAGCTGCGCGCCGAAGATCACAGGGTAGGCGGGGGAAAGCAGCTACTGGGGCGTGGAGTAGCCGCGCCGTGTAGCCTCGTGTCCGGCTACTCCACGCCCCGGTAGCCGCTTAATTAAATTAACATATTAGGGCAATAAAGTTTATGCTACGCTAGCGGGGATGTGAGGATTAGCTCTAAAAAGGGCTATCCTCACGTCCCATACATCCACCTACCACCCGATCTACCTTTATAGGTAGATTCGTGGTGGTAGGTGCCCTTTAAGACTTGGCTTGTAGGGAGACTTCACTCATCCATTGTTTGTGATCAATCAATATGTGAATCAGGGCAAACTTGGAGAGATATTAGAAGCCACATTAGCGTCACTGACAATGGTCTTAATATATTCCAAATTGTGTGGAAAATTCTGCAGTAATCCCAGTCGTTTTTGGAGAGCAAAATGTGTCATTTTATATTGTAAAGGGATTATATAGCAACACATTTTTCAATAAATTCTCACTGAAAATGAAGATTACCTACTGTAAAACTTACAGCGTGTAACTAACTGGAAAACTTCTAAATCCCCATTTAGGTTGTACCATCATAAATCTTTTCCACACTATCAAATTCGATGTAGTGAATTTTGCACTGCATTGCTATTTTAATTATTGGTTGTCACATTTTCATTTGATCCTGGAACTCTTCATATAAAAGTCTATTATTGTCAGAGGAAATCAGGGGTGCTTAGTCCTCATTTCCAAAAGCTATCTATTTATCTAGTAAATTCTACCACCTCAACTCACAGTCCTGAAGGAGGTGCACAAGTCTGTTTTTGGCAAGACATCTGGACATTCATAAATTGCCAATATTGAACATTTGGTGCCAAAACTGTGCCATTACTATTGGTGTTCTTTGTATATGTGTGGTGTCAGAGCTTAGGACTAAGCCCATGGGTTGTATGATCAAGACAAATTGCCCTACTTTTTATAGTTTTCTTTCCACTAAACACATGTAAGTTAGGGTCCTTTCTGACCTGGGTTGACCCAAGTTTAAACTATTTCAAAATTATAATTTTTCATTGAAATATTGGTTAGGACAATAGCAATCATCATTCCACATAGTTGAGCCTCTACTATCACCTCTCCTAATTGAAAGTAACCTAGAAGACAAGATATAGAAAATTGTAATGTGCTTCAGTACTTTTTAGGCTATGGTGACATGGAGAAATTGTGGGTAGCAGCTAACTCTTGAAGGTCACAGATTAATCAAGATGTTCCACAATGACTAGCCTTTATGCCTTGTCAGGAAGTCCCAGGTACCTGGCAGAAGAAGCAAGAGAGGGCGAGCGTACATCCTGCTCCCCCCAAATTGCCTGACATCAATCATTGCCTCTATTTGCCTCCTTCTATTGCTTCACTTTATTTCAGCAAAGTCATGGGAAAACATCAGCAGGCCATGCTAAAGCTCATCTGTCCGGGTGCGAAAGAAATGTGTTTGCTACCCAAGTTCTTAACACGTCTGGGAACACTTAATTCCACCTCTTAAAATATTTTGGAGGATGGGGTCTGAATTTACTATCAGCAAATATTTATTTATGATGGTGCAAACCTCTTTATAGTTGGTGCTGGACCTTGTCGAACTACTTTAATAAATTTTTTATTAATATGGGATAAAATATTATTCGGTGTTCCTTTGTAATATTATTTGTTCTGTCAAGCATCCACTCCCAACACCCTCGATTATACAGATTCTTTTTTATTTTTATTTTTTCTTTACTTTTTTTAATTTATTTTTTCATAAACATACATATATAATATGTATATATAATATTCCAACATAATTTGTATATTTGGGATTCTTGTCTTGCCAAAGCAGGTTATTTTAATTTTATTTACAGTCCATCACCTTGAGTCGTGTTGCTAGATTTCTCTCTGCTTTGGTACAGGTTTAGTTTGCATATATATGTTCTGTATGTTAAAGCTGGGATTAATAATACAATCGAATATTATATTGCATATCATTCAAAGGCTTATTGGACATAGATTAACCCGAGAAAACTCTTTTTTTAAAGTATTTTTCTGGTATGAAATATATGAAAAAGTACTGTTTTTGGAGCAACTTCATCTCAATCTATGGATCTCCCCTACAGGAATAGATCTAATAGTTCAATGAGTGACAACTGGTTGCTTCTAGGATGGCATCTACTGATCGAGGTTATTTATAAGATGCAGTGTGAACTCTACCCTTGTCAGGATCACTCTCCAAGGTTGAACCCAGAAAAGGAAAATACCAAACAACCAAATGGATAAATTCGATGCTGTATGGGCCACCTGGGACGCTTTTGCTATAACATTTGAACCGAGTTAATGGGCCAAGTGCCCTCTGTGCCCTCCCACTTTCTTGAGGCGAAACTTCTGTTTTTATGTTTTGAAATTGTTCGTTTATTGCTGTAAACTTTATATATCCACATTTTGTTGTGCTGTTCACAGGCCTTCCTACCGGGTGAACTCCTCCTGCTGTGTCAGGAGGGTACACCATGAATATTTCCTTTATTTTGCCCTTGCCAGGGCCAATGCATCTGTGATTGTTATACTTAAAATTACAAATAAAGAGTTGATAAAAAAAAAAAAAAAGAAAAGGAAAATACCTAGGATTAAGTTCATTGTCATTGATATCACAAAATTTTTCGATTCTCTCAGTAGGTCCCTGCCAGGTTATGAGGACATCATCTATAAATCTGCCATACCAAAAAATGTCTATAGATGACATCCTCCTCCCACCAAGCCATGAAGATATTGGCTATAGAGGGTGAGAATATTGACCCCACAGGATCTCCCTCTATATGAAGAAAAAAATCTCCATTAAAGCAAAAGTAGTCCTTGCAAAAAAGATATTCCACTGACATAATAATAAACTCTTTAAGGTTTCCCTCATAGCCACTGTACTAATCCAAATGGTGTTTGAGGTCTTTTAGGGAAAGGTGGTGGGGTATACAGGAATAGAGCGCCACCACGTCACAGGTAACCAACATGTAGTGTTTATTTTGTTCATGATCTGCAAAACTGATAAAGTATCTTTCAAGAAACCAGGGATTCTACGGACTAGTGGTTGAAGATAGATACCATCCAGTTGCTTAAGTTTCCATTAAGGGACTCCATCCTGCTATAATGGGTCTAGGAACACTGGTTAATGGGGAAGGGAACGCTGGTTTGTGAACCTTGGGTAAACAGTGGAAAATGAGAATAGTTATTAATAGGTTATTTTCCATGTATGTAATCAGATTTGTTTTTAGTTATAGCACCCAAACTCACCCCTTCGTCAAGCAACTTTAAAAGTATGTTACTAAACACTTCCACAGGATTTTCACCAAGGTTCAGCATTTTATATATACACAGATCATACAGTTTTGAATCTAAAACAACCAGGGCCCCCCTTATCTGCCTTATGAATCACTATGTTGGAATTAGATTTAATATCAAAAATTGCTGTCTGACTTGGTTGAGATTGTCCTTAATTTTAAAATCAGCATTGTGACTTTCATGTAAATTACTTAGATCTTTCTCAGTAAGACTTTTTAAGTTGTCCAGGACAGAAACCTGGGATTGTTTAGGGTAAAAAAGAAAAGTGTATTGGAATAAGCAAATTAAGTAGGTATGACGGGACTCACCTGTACATTAGATTCACAAAGATCCTTCAACATAACTAGTGTAACTAATTTATCTCTAAACAGGAGATCTTTAAACTCAATTTTTACATCATGACCCCAGGTTCTATGTTAGTGTTCACATTAGGTGTATTCAATACATCAACGGGTTGAAAGAAATGTCTTTTTACTACTAATGATCAAATAAACTTATTCACATCCATTAATGTATCGAATACATCAAATTTTTCAGTGGGAACAAAGCCCTAACCTTTAGATATAACATATAACTGTGTATCACTCAAAATAGTGGGAGAAAAAACCATTACATTCTCGCAGTCAACTCTTATTCGCGAGGATTATATTTGCGAGTGGGGTATCTCCGACCCCCACCCCTTTTTTTGAAGTTGGTTAGAAATATTTTTAGGTTTAGTGTGAACACTGTCTGAGATGTCCAAATTGGAGCCAGATGTCTCTGCCTGTGATGAAGTAAAGGAAACATGGCGACTCCCATCAGAATCTTCATTTCTAATTCTGTGTTTCAGCATCAAATCATTCCTTTCAACCCGTTGATGTATCGAATACACCTAATGTGAACACTGAACACACAGGGGCAGATTTATCATGTGTCTGAAAGTCAGAATATTTCCAGTTGCCCATGGCAACCAATCACAGCTCAGCTTTCATTTTACCAGTGCTCATGAATATTTTAAAGGGGAGCTGTAATTGGTTGCCATGGGCAACTGGAAATATTCTGACTTTCAGAAAGCTTGATAAATCTGCCCCACAGTCTCTCATTCAATGGGATAGAACGGGTTAATGGAACCAATAGGGGTGGTGACTGGATTGAAAGGTTAAGTAAGTGCGAGGTGTTTTGGATTTTGACTTTTAATACTAGAATCCCAAAAGGTAACAATTACAGGAATGACCTCATCAGAATATATTAACAAGGGTTTTGACCTGTATTTGTCTACATAAACCTGTCTGTTTTGCATTCAAATATGTAAAGGATATGATGTCATTTTGAATCTAAGTTGTGATTGGCTTGCTTGTATTTTAAATGTTAGTCCTGTACACTCTGTTGTTAGCCATGACTAAGAGAGGTGTTCCTCAAAACGTGCTGGCTCTTTTCATAGCCATGATCTTTAAAATAATATGGAATAAAGAAACACTTTAAATGGAAAGAATTTCTGTTCTGGAACTTGCATTACTGACCCTTGGCCAGTTGAGTTTATCCTTTGCACTGCAGCTGATATCAGCACCTGGTCTCACCTAATTGGAGGAAAACGAGGGTTGGTGTTTGTTCAACTTTTTTCTTTCTGGATTCTAATTCCCACCATTTGCCTGCCTCAAAAAGCTCTTCGGGCTATGATGGAGGACGTAATGCTGACAGAATAGGAAGAAGAGGAGAGACAGGTGCCAGTCCCGTCCACACAAGGCTTGCAGGGTGGGTTCTGTGACCAGTGGTCTGCTAATGAGCTGTCCATCCAGAGAACAGTTTTGGAACAGGCAACAATGTTAAATGCTAGGTTCACTTCTCCTCAACCTCCACCATCATTGAATGGGGTATACAGTATGAGGAGGCAGAAATGTGACTCATTTGGTGGAGGATTATCTGTCCACACTTCATCTGTTACTGAAGGATGAAACATGACCAGAGCTTGCACTATATGCCTTGCAGGTGTTGTATTGCCCTCTTTCAAGTGTGCTCTCAGAGTGTGTGTTGAGCACCACTGGTAGGATCATCACTGATAAGCAGTCCCACCTATGACATCAATTGAATGCCACAAGGGTGTGTTTAAAACATTGGCCCACATTAATTAAAGCGTTTGTGCCAGTTTTTTGTTGAACACTGCACTGAAAATAACATGCAACCTGCTTGCATGTGTTTTTATTAAGTGTTTGCACTAGTTTTGTGTCACGGCTGTATGGCGTCTGCTGCCAGAAGCTGTATGTTAACCCCTTGCCAACATGTGACGTAACACTATGTCACATGCCGGGTGCACGGACAGGGCTGACAGGCTCGGCCCTCTCCATAGCCGGTAAGTCTTTGCTGCATATTGCAGCAAAGGCTTGCCAGCACCGAGCGTGGGTGTTTTCCCGCTGACTGCCCCATGGGTGCCGCCATCTTTCTGAGGATTGTGGCTCCCCGCGATGTCATCGGGGAGCGGTGATCCATCGCCATGGCTTCTTCGGGTTAGTACATTGTAATGAATGAGGAGTAAAATCCCCATATACTGCCATACCGTAGTATGGCAGTATATGATAGGTTCATACAGACAGCCTAGGGTTAAAGTACCCTAGGGAGTCTGAAAAATAGTAAAAATAAAAATAAAGTTTAAAAAAATAATTATAATAAAAAAACCTGAAAACTCAAATCACTTTCCTTTCCCTTGAACTGATATAAATATAAATAAGCAGTAAAAATCATAAACACATTAGGAATCACCGTGTCTGAAAATGCCCAATCAAAATATAATAACGATTTTTCACTGCATTTAACCGCGTAACGGAAAATCGCACTTGAAAAATCGCACTTTTTTGCCATTTAAAAAAAATATTAAAAAATATATAGAAAGTGATCAAAAGGGTGTACAGTCCTAAAAATGATAACATTGTAAACTTCAAAAGCCACAAAAAACGACACCTCCCAAATCTCCGTACACCAAAGTATAAAAAAAAGTTAATAGCGCCAAAAGACGGAAAAATCCCCAAAAATGTTTTTGTACAGGACGTTTTAATTTTTTTAAATGTATGAAAAAATTATAAAATCTATACAAATTTGGTATCCCCGTAATCATACCGACCCAAAGAATAAAGTAGACATTGGGGTATACAATTAAATCCATAAATTGAAGCCCACAAGAAAACAACATGGAATATTAACCCCTTATCACCGACACTAGTTTTCAGTTCAATGACCAGACTCGATTTTTCAAATCTGACATGTCTCACGATAATTGGTTATAACTTCGGAACGCTTTAACATATCCGGGTGATTTTGAGAATGTTTTCTCGTGACACATTGTACTTCATGTAACTTATAAAATTTAAGTGATAAGTTTTGCGTTTCGTTCTGAAAAAAAGTGAAAATTTGGCAAAAGTTTGTAAAAATTCTTCATTTTCCAAGTTTGAAATGTTCTGCTTTCCAGACAAGATGTAAAACTACCCCAAAAGTCTGATAATTAACATTTACAGAATATCTGCTATATGTTGGGATGATATTTTATGCTTCTGGTCATTTTTCTAGGATGTTATGAGGTGCCAAAACTCACATTTTGAGGGACAACTCAGCATTCAAGTGACTTTGAGAGGCCTAAATAATAGTAAAACCCCATAAATTACCCCACTATAGAAAGTTCAACCCTCAACATATGTAAAACAACTTAAGTGTTTCACATGGGTTAAAAAATATGGACCTGCGATTTAGAAACTATAGAATTTTTTTGGAAAATACATTTATTTAGACCAAAACTGACATTTTCATAATAAATTAAATGATGAAACGCACTGCAACGCTTGATGCCCAATTTCTCCCGAGTGTACTGATACCCCATATGTGGTGGTAAACTTCTGTACGGGTGCACGGCCGAGTATAGAATGAATGGAGGCGCCATTCACAGCAGATTTGTATTGTCACATTATACGACCTATAATTTTTTTTTTTTTTTGGTAATGCGAACATATGAGGTCTTATTATGTACGGGATGAGATAAAATGTGTTGCTAAAATGGAGTTTTAGCATTTTTTTTCCTTCGCTCACCGTAACGTAAAAATAATATTTTATCTTTATTCTCTGGTTCACTACGATTGCGGTGATACCTCATTTATATAGTTTTTCTTATTTTTGCTCAATTTTCCTGAGAAAAACCAATATTGGTGAAAATCACATTGTTTTTACTATTGACAACTTTTCAGGGCCATAACTTCTGTATTTTTCTGTTGTCAGATCTGGTTGAGGTTATCTGGTTATTTTTTGCAAAAACAGTTGTTCTTTTCAGTCGTATCATATTAGGGAACGTAACTTTTTTTGATTACTTTTTAGAACATTTTTTGTGATGGTGTTTGATAGAAAATGTAATATTATGGGAAGTTTTTTGAGTTTTTTTTTTCGTAGTTCACCGAGCGGGTTCAATATTGATTTAGATTTATTGTACAGATTAATACGGACGTGGTGATACCAAATATGTACGTGTTTTTGTGTTTTATTTACTTTATTTGCATTTTATGTGTTACTGGGGAGATTATGGGACTTTTATTTTATTTATTTAATTATATTATAAAAAGATTACATTTTTTTTTTTTAACTTTTTTTACATTTTCTACTTCTTGGCTTGAATAAGCGATCATCCGATCACGTATTCAAGCCTTTACACTGCAATACACTTGTATTGCAGTGTATAGTGTAAGTAACTGAGCATGCTAAGGAGCCCGGCACAGAGAGGAGCCGACAGCCCCGGGTCACTTGTCGGAACCCGGGGCTGAGGCAGGAGGGATCGGATCCCCCGGTAAGCTCACCGGGGGGTCCGATCGATGGGGGACACACTTGCGTCTAAGGGGTTAAACACCCGGGATCCTCTGTTTGAAGCCGCCGGCAGCTTTGCCGGAGGCGATCAGCAAGAAGACACCCGCGATTGGTGCCGGCACCGATCGCGGGTGTTAACGGTAAGCCTTGGCTGCAATATGCAGCAGAGACTTACCGGCTATGGAGAGGGCTCGGCTCGCGAGCCCTCTCCATGCATCGGAACGCGACCGCCGCCGTGAATACACGGCGGGCGGTCGTGAACCGGTTAATCTTTCCTTTTTTCCTGCTTACTCAATCCTTAAATTGTTATTTGCTTGTTTATTACTAGTGCTATGATGTCACCTATGTTCACTCAAGTTTGCCTGTCAAAAAATGTAATAAGTATTGTAAAAAGTATTGTTAATTAAGTATTCTTTAACTGGTTCACAACCGCCCACCGTGTACTCACTGTGGCGGTCGGGTCCCGCTGCATGGAGAGGGCTCACAAGCTGAGCCCTCTGCATAGCCGATAAGTCTTTGCTGCACATGGGCGCCGCCATCTTGCCTAGGATCGTCCCTCCCAGTGACGTCATCGGGGAGCGGCAATCTGTCTCCATGGTAGCCTCGGGTCTTCCGAAGACCCGAGGCTATTTCGTTTTAACCGTTTCATTACAATGTTCTATCAGCACATTGTAATGAATGAGGAGGAAAATCCCCATAAACTGCCATACTGTAGTATGGAAGTATATGATAGGATCAATCAACCGATGGTTAAAATACACTAGGGCAGTGGTGGCGAACCTATGGCACGGGTGCCAGAGGTGGCACTCGGAGCCCTCTTTATGGGCACCCTTGCCATCACCCCAGGGTAGAGTTTGCCTGACAGGACTCAAGGCCTCTTGCAGTCCCAGGCAGCCCAGGACCCCAGAAGGAAGCTACAATGATAATCCAAACTTCTTCTCCTTCTTTTTACTGTATTGGTGTCCTCAGGTGCCTATACAATTTAAACCTGTGAAAGAGCAGGGAGTAATAAGTTACTGCTTGAATTGTCGCATTGGCGCTTTGCTAAAAATATGTGGGTTTTGGTTGTAGTTTGGGCACTCGGTGTCTAAAAGGTTTGCCATCACTGCCCTAGGGAGTCTGAAAAGTAGTAAAAATTTTAAAAAGTTAAAAAATGTATGTTAAAAACCTAAAAACTCAAATCACCCCCCTTTCCCTAGAACTGACATAAATATAAATAAACAGTAAAAATCATAAACACACGACGTGTCCGAAAATGCCCGATCAATATTTTTCAATGCGTTTAACCCCATAATGGAAAATAGCGCCCAAAGTCAAAAATGGCACTTTTTTGCCAGTTTGAAAAATATTTAAAAAATCTATAAAAAGTGATCAAAAGGTCGTACAGTCCGAAAAATTATATAATTGAAAATATTATCAAATGTCGCAAAAATGCAAATGCATTTTTTCACCATTTTCACTGCATTTGGATTTTTTTTCCTGTTTTACAGTGCATGGCATGGAATATTCAATACAATCACTATGAAGTACAATTTGTACAGAAAACAAGCCATCACACAGCTTTTTAGGTGTAAAAATAAAAAAGTTATAGATTTTTAAAGGTGGGGAGTGAAAAATGGAAATGAAAAAACAGGAAAGGGTATGAATTTGTTACACATTTGTGATGTCTACAGCAGTGACACAGATTTGAATTCATTTTTAGTATTAGGAAGCACTTGATGTCAATTTCTTTTCCCAAGTTGGAAAAGTCCTGTATCTTACCTAATTAATGAAGGTCTTAAAGGATAATAGATATTTATAGAAAGACTCCGACATCTATAGAATTGTCATACTGTAGTATGACAAACTACACGTGATAACAGACGGTATCATGTATATGTAATCTGTATGTATGTACACTCATGGTCTTACTAATACTTCCTATTAAAGCACATATTTTAATAATGTATTATCATATGTGATAATTAGTTTTTATTGCAGTCAGGTGTATCTTATAAATGTTGTGGTGACCAGTCGAATAAGGAATGTTTCCAGATTCCAGCTGCACTATATAAGCCCATCAGCGTTATATGCAATATCATAGAAGAAAACACCTCTCTTGAGCGTTTGTAAATCTAGAGAAAAAAAACTCTACCAAGAATCAGTCATGTCTGGAATCAAAGGAGGACCATGCGGCCAAAAGATCCAGTGCCAAGATCCATGCAAGAACCCACGCAGAGACCCCTGCCAGAAAGTGCCCATCTGCGTGGACCCCTGCCAGAAAGTGCCCATCTGTGTAGACCCCTGCCAGAAAGTGCCCATCTGTGTAGACCCCTGCCAAGACCGTAAGTTATTTAAGACAGTATTTGCCTGCTCATCATGGATGTAATTTACATGAAAGGTTGAGTGAATATTCTGTGTAACTGGTATCATAGATTATGGACATGTAACTCATACTCTGCACAACATAAACCTTTACATATGACTTTAATATCATGTTCTCTGTTTTTAGCATGTAAGCCTGGACGTGGTTCTTACTATGTGTACAAACAAGGTATTTATATGCCACTACACAAGACACAATACACAGGGGGTGGGATAAATTCACACTGGCATAATATGTGTGATAAAACAAAATTTTCACTCCAAAACGTGTGCTGGACAGAAGTTTTTCAAATGAGATTATGTTTTGAATGGTGTGGTGGGAAGGTTTATGGCTTCCTGCGGGCTTGTGTAGATGTCCACAAAATTTACTGACTGGTGTGTACATATTAGACGCAATATCATGGAGCGCAGGGGAGATCATGACTGGTGTAGGTTAGACTAGTCTTTATAACTACCCCCCACACGTAGATTACAAAGCATTTACCCTATAGTAAAAGCAAGCCCAGCTTTGCATGTAGGATCGTTGCTATGATGCTGATAATGTAGGTAATGTACATATTTGTGGCCTCCATATTAGAGTATAAAATGTTGTACTAAGCAGATGGATATAGAATTGTGTTAAGGTTGCATATTTAGTGATATATTAAGCATTTGCTGGTCATTCCGAGTGGGCAGTTTTACCAACAGCCGTCTCTCTACATATCATAAAACACAAACATAGCATCACCGTTTTGACCCACAACTAATCTATAAGGGAACAGGGATGGCAAAAATTACTATTAGAATGTTCTAATCTGTGATTTCTTTCCTGGCAGATCCATGCAATCCCTGCTGTCCAGATCCTTGCCAGGGCCAAGGAGGCTACTACAGTAATAAATGAAGATGTCACAATACAGTCTTAATTTCTTCCTTCTTGTCCACAAGATATAACATGTCAAATTGTTATCTTGTTTTATATAACACCATTAATTTAATCTTATTTTACCTGTTTTAATACATGCTGCTTCTGAATAAAACATTTCTTTGCATCCGAATTATCTGCAGTTTCCTAATCAAGTATCTATAAATTCTGGAGGATCAGGCTGGTTGTGTTGTTCCAGATTTTTACAGATTAAGAACATGAGATCTGCCTGAGCACTTGGCAGATACTATATGCTCACCCCGATAATGTAACCACATTGTCACCCCACAGAACTAGATGGATAACACAGTAATGTGCCTGCTTAGAACCCCCCCCCACACACACACACACACACACCCTGGGATTTTGCACTGAGCACCATAGTGAGTAACAGGAGCTAAAACAGCAATAACATTGAGTAAAATTGTAAAGTAAAGGATTAAAATGATCTTAATTGAGTAAACATCAGTAGGGGATTGAAATGGGAGAATGTTCTTTCATGGGAAAACCCCTTTAAGTGTACATCAGCTAGTGATGCCTTCAGTAGAAGGACCTTAGTGGTAAAACTTCAGAAAAAAAGTCTGCCTGCCTGGCGCACGCAGTGGAAATTTAAAATCATGTGATTCAAGTAAGTGCATATGCCCAGAGAAATCCTGGGCTGTGGGCATATGCACTCCTGGCCCACAGCATCAGTCTTCAGTACCGCGAAACACGTTAATTCCTCAAGATTGGTTAACGTGGAGCCAAGTCTGGACGATGGACCTCTGCTCTGGAGCTTAGTTTCCTGACTTCCCGTGGCGTCAGGCACCACCTCTGCTTCCTGGTAGTGTGTCTCAATGTCAGTTCTGCAGGAGCTGTACACTGGACGTGCTTCTCACTATGCTGACTCAAACAGACTTAATCTGACCAAGTGTAACGGTCTACAGACAACAGAACTAAAAGTTTCTATGGGAAGAGTCCAGAGGGAGGAGTCTGTAGAGGGTACGAGTTGATACCCGGGACCAGAGTCTAAGTGGCACTCGGCCTTCACCAGAGCCCGTCACAAAGCGGAATGGTCTTGCTGCGGCAGGGTGCCATCAGGTCATTCCACGAGTATGACTAGGCTTGCGATGGCAGCCAGGGAAGCAAAGGTAGCAGGACACAGTATGAGACTGGGATGACAGCAGGAGCGTGGCTTGGAAGGATGAGCTGGAACTCACGGCAGGCAAGCAGGCAGTAGCTGGCACAGGACCCAGGCGGACAGGAACAGACAAGTCCTTGGAGGAGAACTGGTGGCTTGGAGGCAGGAAGGGAAGTGACGGATTGTAAGGGTGAGGCCGGATTAACGAGCTGTAATCATGAGGACGCTGGTCCTTTAAGGCCAGGAGATCCGGCGCGTTCACATTCTAGTCGATCGGGAAGCAGGCTCGTGGAAAGGTAAGTCGAGGCCAGGGGCACTACACCACGTGGAGGGGCATGGGTGTGCCCGCGATCCCTGTCACATCCGTGACACCAAGGACTATATGGTCTTTCTCCCTGGAGGATACGGACTTTGACCATGAGCTCCCGCCCACAAGGGATTTTATACTCTCCTAATGGGGTGGCAGCACTGTCCAACGAGCTTTCAGCTTGCATTACAGTAAAGAACACAGCATATCATTGGTTAAAGACAATTGATATGTTAACTGTTGCCCTCCCAGGCAGTGGTTACAGTTGCAATTACAAGGTACTCCACTTTTGGAGACCTCCTAGGAGAAGTGATCATTCTCCCTAGGCAGCTCTGAAAATGGAGAGCGAACAACTACCCACCCTATGCATTGGCAGGGTTGCTGCACACATCTTAGGGTACTCTGTAGAACTGCATTAATCTATTCGTAGGCTTCCATAGTAATAGCAATATATTCTTAGCAATTATGTTCTTACTGCTTATAGAGGATTATACAGCAATACTTGGAAAGACCAGACTTAAGAATAGAAAAAAATCCGCCCCAGAAAAAGGTTCTGTTGTCAGTGAATATGTTGCAGTGCTAATCTATATCTTCAAAGCTCTGTGAGTGAATACTTTGCAGTTAAAGGTGTTGTCTCTATATAGTATGGTACTACAGGTCAAATTTAGAAATCAGGAATTAAGGGAACAGGGATGAGGCCATGGTGCTGCTCCTGGTGGTAATGATGAAGCTGGTGCTGTTGGGAAAGGATGTGTTTCATCTCTGTCTGCCCCCAGTTCCTCTGGTGCAAGAATTCAAAAGGGTTTTCAGCGTGTATTGTTGGGCCCCAATAGGCCAAACGAAGTTGAGGCATTGGTCAATTACATGGTACACAATGCATCAACTTCAATGGGATTATCTTCGCCATGCTCATCCGCAAATGGAAGTACAGAGCCCTCCACCTCACCCCGCTTCAAATTAGCACAGCTGTTTCAGCCACAAGTCATGAAGCAGTCAGTCCTGCTGTATGAGGACTTTCCTAGCTAGGATTCCATGGCCCACCCACCTGACCATTGCCAAGTAGCAGGGATAGAGTTGCAAGATTCCGACAAACTTTTATTGGAGGATAAGGGTATGAGTGGTGGACAGTCTCAATAGACATATGATGAGGATGAAATAACAGCAAACAGCTCTGGTTTTCTACCATGTGAAGACTGAAAACTAGGGCAGCCAGATACAGTCCTAGACCTGAAATGGTTAAAAGTCATTGATACTTTGGATGAAGAAGTGGTCATCATGAAGCCCCAGGCATTTGGCAGAACAAGCAAAAGAGAGCAAAGGCACAGCAGTCAGCCCAAGGCAAGAGGCACTCTGGCTCACATTCTGCCCCCTCCCAGAATTGATGGACATCCATCCTTACATACAGTTGCATCCTGCTCTTACTCCACTTCCTCCTCCTCTCCTACTTTCTTATCCAGTCAGCACAATGCCCATACCACAAACATTAGAATAGTTATAGTGAAACAAGGGCAGGCCGTGCTAAACACCACCCTGGGGAAGCGTACTGGGATTCAGGAGGTGACAGATCCCAGTTTACTGACACTGAACCTCAAGCCCAGCTAGGTGGTGTACGACAATGGCCAGAACCTTGTAGCAGCTTTGTGCTAGGCCAAGTTGACATACCTCCCAGGAACTCCACGTGTGCTCAACTTGGTTGTGCAAAGGCTCCTTGGCCAACTATATAGATCTGCTGCTTCAAGTACGCCCTGTGTGTTAAAATTTTGGCGCTCTTACCCTGCCGCTGCTTACCATTCTGCACTGCAGAGGAACTTAGCCCTGGCCACCCACTGCCTCAAATTTGATGTACCGACTAGGTGGAATTTTACTTTGCAATAGTTGGAAAGGTTGAATCAGCAACAGCAAGCAATTGCGGAATTCCAGCTCCAGAATGCCGGGGGGAGTCGAAGATGTGACTAGCAGCACAAGAACTTGGCACCCATGACGGACATTTGTTCACTTTTGGTCTTCCAATATGGTCAGTGCCATCATCAGCTCTAATATTCACCTGCCTAAAGATCAGACCGTGATAGAAAAATGTAATAGCTGCTTGAAGGACAATAGGAAAAGCATGGCACACACCAAGTAAATAGCTCTTTATTTTTACTTTATTTTCATTTACTTTAAAAAATAAAAAAAAGCACAATGTTTCGGTTAGCCCGACACTTGTCAAATTAGATCTGATTTGTTAATGGGGGTATGCTGTGAAAGGTAAGGCAAGAGAATGCCTCTCTGGTGGTGGTGTAGTGGTCTGCTACTGAACTGTCATGTCAGAGAACAATCTTGGAGCAGGAGGAAGGAGGCGAGGGCGGAGCGACACCCTGAAAAGCTCACGGGCATCACTAGAGCATGGCTGTGGTAATGCAAAGGAGGGGACACCTCCCATAGAGGACAACTTGTCCTAGTCTCTAGGCAGCCTGGCCCACATGAGCCTCTATATGCTCCAGTGCATGTGCACTGAAATCTAGTTTGTCTGGAAAATCAATAGTGCAGAATACTGTGTGGTCACCCTACTGGATCCACGCTATCATCCACGCTACGATAGCATATCATCATTCATTCCAATACAAGTGCTTGAGACTTAAATGGAAGTATATGGGAGTGCATATGTGCACTTTGGTGCAGGCACAACTGCCAGAGTTCCTATTCAACATTAAGAGCAAGCAAATCACCACAGTGAGCATGGTCACAATGCCGAATGCCATATTCACTTCTCCTCAACCTCCCCCATTATCAGATGGCGCATGTAGTATATGGAGGAAGATGATGGAGAAAGATGGTGGAGGATTTTCTGTCCACACATCTCCTGGTACTAACTAATGGTCCTCTTATTCAATTTCTGGGTGGGAAAATTGGACACATAGCCAGAACTTACCCTATATGCATATGTCCTGCCTTCCGGCTGGAGTGCTGTCAGGACTAGAGATGAGCGAGCACTAAAATGCTCGGGTACTCGTTATTCGAGACGAACTTTTCCCGATGCTCGAGTGCTCGTCTCGAATAACGAGCCCCATTGAAGTCAATGGGAGACTCGAGCATTTTTCAAGGGGACCAAGGCTCTGCACAGGGAAGCTTGGCCAAACACCTGGGAACCTCAGAAAAGGATGGAAACACCACGGAAATGGACAGGAAACAGCAGGGGCAGCATGCATGGATGCCTCTGAGGCTGCTTAATCGCACCATTATGCCAAAACTATGGGCAACAGCATGGCCATGACAGAGTGACAGAATGAAGCTAGATAGCATCTAAAACATCCAATAATTGACCCTGACACTATAGGGGACGGCATGCAGAGGCAGCGGCAGCAGCGGCAGGCTAGAGAGTGGCATGGCGACATACTCTAAATGGACTCAGGCTTCAAACCAATGGGTGGCAGAGAGGAACCAAAGGAGGTGAGCAAGAAGCACTCAAATAATATCGGTACATGATAAAAGTTTGCCAGTATATTTTGTGGATTACAAAGCAGGGTGGCGACAAAGTTAACATGGAAGCCATGAAAACAACCCAAAATTCTGCCTGACACAGCTCGTTTGATAAGGGGACCATGTATGGAGGCAGTGAACTAGTAGTAGATTAAAGGTGCTGCAGTTAAAACTATGTTAGTTGGATCTTGGCATGGAGCTGGCGCTCCGCTGCCAGGCGAGCTTTCGCCAATCCAAGCCCCTGTCTCTAGGCTACTCCCCAAACAGCACTTCTAAGAACCTTTTGTATAAGATCAAGTGTAGTAGCGTTCTTATAAGTTTGGGATATGGCGGGTGAGGGGAATGTAAACAGATGCGCAAGAAGCGCATGATGCGCATGGAGCTGGCGCTCCGCTGCCAGGCGAGCTTTCGCCAATCCAAGCCCCTGTCTCTAGGCTACTCCCCAAACAGCACTTCTAAGAACCTTTTGTATAAGATCAAGTGTAGTAGCGTTCTTATAAGTTTAGGATATGCCGGGCGAGGGGAATGTAAACAGATGCGCAAGAAGCGCTGAAATAATATTGGTAAATGATAAAAGTTTGCCAGTATATTTTGTGGATAACACAGCAGGGTGGCGACAAAGTTAACAACTTTGATGTGGAATCCATGAAAACAACCCAAATTTCTGCCTGACACACCTCGTTTGATAAGGGGACGATGTATGGAGGCAGCTATATGGACGACTTTTGGAGGTAGCAATGGAGACAACGTGTGGAGGCTGCTATGGAGACAATTTAATTTGGATAGTGCCTGTATGTGCAGTCCAAAAAAGTTTTCAAACCAGAGGAGCAGGTAGGTGGCCCTCCAGAAAAATGAAATAGATTGAGTGCCTGTATGTGGCAGTCCAAAAAACTTTTCAAACCAGAGGTGCAGGTAGGTGGCCCTCCAGTAAAATGGAATAGATTGAGTGCCTGTATGTGGCAGTCCAAAAAAGTTTTCAAACCAGAGGAGCAGGTAGGTGGCCCTCCAGAAAAATTGAATAGATTGAGTGCCTGTATGTGGCACTCCCAAAAATTGTTTAAAACAGAGGACCGGGTAGGTGGCCCTCCAGAAAAATTGAATAGATTGAGTGCCTGTATGTGGCACTCCCAAAAATTGTTTAAAACAGAGGACCGGGTAGGTGGCCCTCCAGAAAAATTAAATGCATAAAGTACTATAGCTAGAGCCAGTGGGCCCTGTCAAAAAATAGCCAGTTTCCTCTGCTTTACTGTACAAAGAGGAGGAGAAGGAGGAAAATGAGGAGGAGGAGGAGTGGATAAATTATTCAGGTTGAGCTTCCTTCACCTGGTGGAGATTGGAAATTATGAGAAATCCAGGCTTTATTCATCTTAATAAGCGTCAGCCTGTCAGCGCTGTCAGTCGACAGGCGTGTACGCTTATCGGTGATGATGCCACCAGCTGCACTGAAAACCCGCTCGGACAAGACGCTAGCGGCAGGGCAGGCAAGAACCTCCAAGGCGTACAGCGCCAGTTCGTGCCACGAGTCCAGCTTTGAAACCCAGTAGTTGTAGGGAGCTGTGTGATCATTTAGGACGATGGTATGGTCAGCTACGTACTCCCTCACGATCTTTCTGTAAAGATCAGCCCTACTCTGCCGAGACTTGGGACAGGTGACAGTTTCTTGCTGGGGTGACATAAAGCTGGCAAAAGCCTTGTAAAGCGTACCCTTGCCAGTGCTGGACAAGCTGCTTGCTCGCCTACTCTCCCTCACTACTTGTCCCGCAGAACTACGCACTCTGCCGCTAGCGCTGTCAGAAGGGAAATACTGTTTCAGCTTGTGAACCAGGGCCTGCTGGTATTCATGCATTCTCACACTCCTTTCCTCTCCAGGGATGAGAGTGGAAAGATTTTGCTTGTACCGTGGGTCCAGGAGAGTGAACACCCAGTAATCGGTGCTGGAATAAATTCTTTGAACGCTAGGGTCACGGGATAGGCAGCCTAGCATGAAATCTGCCATATGCGCCAGAGTACCAACGCGTAAGAATTCACTCCCCTCACTGGCCTGACTGTCCATTTCCTCCTCCTCCAACTCCTCCAACTCCTCTTCTTCTGCCCATACACGCTGAACAGTTTAGGACTCAACAATGGTCCCCTCTTGTGTCTCGCCAACATTCTCCTCCTCTTCCTCCTCATCCTCCTCCACCTCCTCCGATATGCGCTGAGAAACAGACCTAAGGGTGCTTTGGCTATCAACAAGGGAATCTTCTTCCCCCGTCTCTTGTGACGAGCGCAAAGCTTCCGACTTCATGCTGATCAGAGAGTTTTTCAACAGGCCAAGCAGCGGGATGGTGAGGCTGATGATGGCGGCATCGCCACTGACCATCTGTGTTGACTCCTCAAAGTTACTCAGCACCTGACAGATATCAGACATCCACGTCCACTCCTCATTGTAGACTTGAGGAAGCTGACTGACCTGACTACCAGTTCTGGTGGAAGTTGACATCTGGCAGTCTACAATCGCTCGGCGCTGCTGGTAAACTCTGGATAACATGGTCAGTGTTGAATTCCACCTCGTGGGCACGTCGCACAACAGTCGGTCAGCGGGCAGTTGGAGGCGGCGCTGCGCTGCCCTGAGAGTGGCAGCATCTGTGCTGGACTTCCTGAAATGCGCACAGATGCGGCGCACCTTCGTGAGCAAATCAGACAGATTGGGGTATGTCTTGAGGAAACGCTGAACTATCAGATTTAACACATGGGCCAGGCATGGCACATGTGTCAGTCTGCCGAGTTGCAGAGCCGCCACCAGGTTACGGCAGTTGTCACACACAACCATGCCTGGCTTCAGGTTCAGCGGTGCCGGCCACAGATCAGTCTGCGCCATGATGCCCTGCTTAGCGACGGCACTGCTGCTGTGCCTAGAGCTACCGACTGATGGCGCCATGCCCACGGATGGTAATTCGGAGGAGGAGGAGGTGGAGGAGGGGTGGGAGGAGGAGGAGGCATAGTAGGCCTGAAACACCTGGACCGAGGTAGGCCCCGCAATCCTCGGCGTCGGCAGTATATGACCAGCCGCAGGGTCAGACTCGGTCCCAGCCTCCACCAAGTTAACCCAATGTGCCGTCAGCGATATATAGTGGCCCTGCCCGGCAGCACTCGTCCACGTGTCCGTGGTCAGGTGGACCTTGTCAGAAACGACGTTGGTCAGGGCACGGATGATGTTGTCTGACACGTGCTGGTGCAGGGCTGGGACGGCACATCGGGAAAAGTAGTGGCGGCTGGGGACCGAATACCGAGGGGCGGCCGCCGCCATGAGGTTGCGAAAGGCCTCGGTCTCTACTAGCCTATAGGGCAGCATCTCCAGGCTAAGCAATCTGGAGATGTGGACATTAAGGGCTTGGGCGTGCGGGTGGGTTGCACTATATTTGCGCTTCCGCTCCAGCGTCTGGGGTATGGAGAGCTGAACGCTGGTGGATGCTGTGGAGGATCGTGGAGGCGACGATGGGGTTTTTGTGGCAGGGTCCTGGGCAGGGGGCTGACTATCAGCTGACACAGGGGAAGGAGCAGTGGTGTGCACGGCCGGAGGTGAACGGGCTTGTTGCCACTGAGTGGGGTGTTTAGCATTCATATGCCTGCGCATACTGGTGGTAGTTAAGCTAGTAGTGGTGGAACCCCTGCTGATCCTGGTTTGGCAAATGTTGCACACCACAGTCCATCGGTCATCCGGTGTTTCCTTAAAGAACCTCCAGACTTCGGAAAATCTAGCCCTCGCCGCAGGAGCCCTCGCCACGGGAGCTTCACTAATTGACACATTTGGCGCTGATGCACCAGCTCTGGCCCTGCCTCTCCGTCTGGCCCCACCACTGCCTCTTCCAACCTGTTCTGGTCGAGGACTCTCCTCTGTCTCAGAAGCACTGTGTTCACCCGGCCTATCAACCCAGCTTGGGTCTGTCACCTCATCATCCTCCGATCCCTCAGTCTGCTCCCCCCTCGGACTTCCTGCCCTGACAACAACTTCCCCACTGTCTGACAACCGTGTCTCCTCATCGTCGGACACCTCTTTAGACACTTCTTCCACTACGTCAAGAAGGTCATCATCACCCACAGACTGCGACTGGTGGAAAACCTGGGCATCGGAAAATTGCTCAGCAGCAACCGGACAAGTGGTTTGTGAGTGTGGGAAGGGTCCAGAAAACAGTTCCTCAGAGTATGCCGGTTCAAATGGCAAATTTTCCTGGGAGGGAGCAGACTGGGGGGGGGAGGCTGAGGTGCAGGAGCTGGAGGAGTGCCGATTTCGGTGACATGGGTGGACTGCGTGGAAGACTGACTGGTGGACAAATTGCTCGAAGCATTGTCGGCAATCCACGACATCACCTGTTCGCACTGTTCTGGCCTCAACAGTGCTCTACCACGAGTCCCAGTAACTTCAGACATGAACCTAGGGAGTGTAGCTCTGCGGCGTTCCCCTGCTCCCTCATAAGCAGGTGGTGTCTCACCCCGCCCAGGACCACGGCCTCTGACCCCTGCAGTAGTTGGACGCCCACGTCCCCGCCCTCGTCCTCTACCCCTAGCCCTCGGGTTAAACATTTTGAAAATGAGAGTTATAACTTTAATTTTTTTTTAACTTTTTTTTGTGTTTTTTTGTTTTTTTTTGTGTTTTTTAGTTTTTAAAACCAAACGATGCTATCCTATTGCTATGGCTATTTTCTAGCCAAGTATGAAAGCACACTACTATGCCAGATGAGATGACGCTGAGTTATTAAACAAAATAAACGTAAAATAAAAAAGGAAATGGCAGACTGTGCCTAATTGAAATCCCACCCCTAATAAATTTTCCCACTTCGGTCTTTGCAATGGATATGTGCGTCACTAAGCGCAAAACACAGCGGTCGCAAGTCTCACTACAAATTGCTCACAATTTGCTAGTAGATGCACTGCAGCAAGTACAGCCACCAGCAGATCAACCAGAAATCAAATATATATAACGCTACTGTAGGCGTAAGTAAGCCGTTTGGATTCTCCTATGGCTATTTTCTAGCCAAGTATGAAAGCACACTACTATGCAAGATGAGATGACACTGAGTTATTAAAAAAATAAACGTTAAATAAAAAGTAAATGGCAGACTGTGCCTAATTGAAATCAAACCCCTAATAAATTTTCCCACTTTGGTGTTTGAGGTGGATATGTGTGTCACTAAGAGCTAAACACAACGGTAGCAAGTCCCCCTGCAAATTCCTCACAATATGGTACTAGCTGCAAATAAAAAAAAAAAAAGTATAACGTTATTGTAGCCCTAAGAAGGGCTGTTGGGTTCTTGGAGAAGCACTCCTGCCTAACAGTAAGCTAATAGAACACCCTAACGCTTTCCCTGACCAGCAGCAGCTCTCTCCCTAGCGGCATCCAGACACAGAATGATCCGAGCAGCGCGGGCAGCGGCTAGTCTATCCCAGGGTCACCTGATCTGGCCAGCCAACCACTGCTATCGACGTGTAAGGGTACCACGTCATGCTGGGTGGAGTGCAGAGTCTCCTGGCTTGTGATTGGCTCTGTTTCTGGCCGCCAAAAAGCAAAACGGCGGGAGCTGCCATTTTCTCGAGCGGGCGAAGTATTCGTCCGAGCAACGAGCAGTTTCGAGTACCCTAATGCTCGACCGAGCATCAAGCTCGGACGAGCATGTTCGCTCATCTCTAGTCAGGACACATGTTGAGCACTGCCTATGGTGCATTTATCGATAAGCTGTCCCTCCTAAGCCATCAGTTGAAAGCCACAAAGGTTTGTATCCCAGCACTGTAGCTATCCTCTGAACCCCCAATTCTTGGTTGAGAAGAGTTGAGGGCATTTACCATGTGGAAAACTAGTTGCAATCTGCAACAAACCCAGCTCAATGTTTTGAGAAAACCCAGTTTCAAAGGGCCACCTTTGTGGCCTCTAGCTGTTATATATATTTGATGAGAAGTGCCCCGATACCTACTGATCAACCCTGAAGTCATGCTGGATACAATTGATAAAGTTCCTAGGTAACTAGAACCTGTGTTGGTAGACAAACATCTATACTAAATATTTATCTTCAAAATATACCCTTCATATAAAGTGGAGTGTACTGTATGAATGTTACACATTTGTGATTGCAGCAAAGTACAGAATGCTAAAGTTATGGAAAGATTTGAAATAAATTTAGTATTAGGTGGCAATTTTTTTTTAACTTTTTTTTGTGTTTTTTTGTTTTTTTTTGTGTTTTTTAGTTTTTAAAACCAAACGATGCTATCCTATTGCTATGGCTATTTTCTAGCCAAGTATGAAAGCACACTACTATGCCAGATGAGATGACGCTGAGTTATTAAACAAAATAAACGTAAAATAAAAAAGGAAATGGCAGACTGTGCCTAATTGAAATCCCACCCCTAATAAATTTTCCCACTTCGGTCTTTGCAATGGATATGTGCGTCACTAAGCGCAAAACACAGCGGTCGCAAGTCTCACTACAAATTGCTCACAATTTGCTAGTAGATGCACTGCAGCAAGTACAGCCACCAGCAGATCAACCAGAAATCAAATATATATAACGCTACTGTAGGCGTAAGTAAGCCGTTTGGATTCTCCTATGGCTATTTTCTAGCCAAGTATGAAAGCACACTACTATGCAAGATGAGATGACACTGAGTTATTAAAAAAATAAACGTTAAATAAAAAGTAAATGGCAGACTGTGCCTAATTGAAATCAAACCCCTAATAAATTTTCCCACTTTGGTGTTTGAGGTGGATATGTGTGTCACTAAGAGCTAAACACAACGGTAGCAAGTCCCCCTGCAAATTCCTCACAATATGGTACTAGCTGCAAATAAAAAAAAAAAAAGTATAACGTTATTGTAGCCCTAAGAAGGGCTGTTGGGTTCTTGGAGAAGCACTCCTGCCTAACAGTAAGCTAATAGAACACCCTAACGCTTTCCCTGACCAGCAGCAGCTCTCTCCCTAGCGGCATCCAGACACAGAATGATCCGAGCAGCGCGGGCAGCGGCTAGTCTATCCCAGGGTCACCTGATCTGGCCAGCCAACCACTGCTATCGACGTGTAAGGGTACCACGTCATGCTGGGTGGAGTGCAGAGTCTCCTGGCTTGTGATTGGCTCTGTTTCTGGCCGCCAAAAAGCAAAACGGCGGGAGCTGCCATTTTCTCGAGCGGGCGAAGTATTCGTCCGAGCAACGAGCAGTTTCGAGTACCCTAATGCTCGACCGAGCATCAAGCTCGGACGAGCATGTTCGCTCATCTCTAGTCAGGACACATGTTGAGCACTGCCTATGGTGCATTTATCGATAAGCTGTCCCTCCTAAGCCATCAGTTGAAAGCCACAAAGGTTTGTATCCCAGCACTGTAGCTATCCTCTGAACCCCCAATTCTTGGTTGAGAAGAGTTGAGGGCATTTACCATGTGGAAAACTAGTTGCAATCTGCAACAAACCCAGCTCAATGTTTTGAGAAAACCCAGTTTCAAAGGGCCACCTTTGTGGCCTCTAGCTGTTATATATATTTGATGAGAAGTGCCCCGATACCTACTGATCAACCCTGAAGTCATGCTGGATACAATTGATAAAGTTCCTAGGTAACTAGAACCTGTGTTGGTAGACAAACATCTATACTAAATATTTATCTTCAAAATATACCCTTCATATAAAGTGGAGTGTACTGTATGAATGTTACACATTTGTGATTGCAGCAAAGTACAGAATGCTAAAGTTATGGAAAGATTTGAAATAAATTTAGTATTAGGTGGCATTTGCAGAAAATATCTTTCCCCAAGTTGGATAAAACGCTATTTTATTCCTATATTGTGTAGGTCTTAATCTTATCTTAAGCCCAATTGTCTTAAAGGATAATACATATTTATAGAATAGACATCTATGGAATTGTCATATACTGTAGTATGACAAACTCCTTTGTCCTCTACACATGTGATAACACACGTTATCATGTATTTGTAATCTGTATTTATGTACACTCATGGTCTTATACTTCTTATACAAGCATATATTTTAATAATGTATTATCATATGTGATAATTAGTTTTTATTGCAGTCAGGTGTATCTTATAAATGTTGTGGTGACCAGTCATATAAGGAATCTTTCTAGATTCCAGCTGCACTATATAAGCCCATCAGCGTTATATGTAATATCATAGAAGAAAACACCTCTCTTGTGCCTTTGTAAATCTAGAGAAAAAAAACTCTACCAAGAATCAGTCATGTCTGGAATCAAAGGAGGACCATGCGGCCAAAAGATCCAGTGCCAAGATCCATGCAAGAACCCATGCAGAGACCCCTGCCAGAAAGTGCCCATCTGCGTAGACCCCTGCCAGAAAGTGCCCATCTGTGTAGACCCCTGCCAGAAAGTGCCCATCTGTGTAGACCCCTGCCAGAAAGTGCCCATCTGTGTAGACCCCTGCCAGAAAGTGCCCATCTGTGTAGACCCCTGCCAGAAAGTGCCCATCTGTGTAGACCCCTGCCAGAAAGTGCCCATCTGTGTAGACCCCTGCCAAGACCGTAAGTAGTTATGTTATTGAAGTCCTTATACTGTCCTCAGACAGTATTTGCCTCCTCTTCATGGATGAAATTTACATGAAAGGTTGAGTGAATATTCTGTGCAACTGGCATCATAGATTATGGACATGTAACTCATACTCTGCACAACATAAACCTTTACATATGACTTTAATATCATGTTCTCTGTTTTCAGCATGTAAGCCTGGACGTGGTTCTTACAATGTGTACAAACAAGGTAATTATATGTCACTACACAAGACACAATACGCAGGGGGTGGGATAAATTAAAACTGGCATAATATGTATAATAAAACTAAATTTTCACTGTGCTGGACAGTAGTTTTTCAATTGAGATTATGTTTTGAATGGTGTGGTGGGAAGGTTTATGGCTTCCTGCGGGCTTGTGTAGATGTCCACGAAATTTACTGACTGGTGTGTACATATTAGACGCAATATCATGGAGCGCAGGGGAGATCATTTGCTGGTCATTCCGAGTGGGCAGTTTTACCAACAGCCGTCTCTCTACATATCATAAAACACAAACATAGCATCACCGTTTTGACCCACAACTAATCTATAAGGGAACAGGGATGGCAAAAATTACTATTAGAATGTTCTAATCTGTGATTTCTTTCCTGGCAGATCCCTGCAATCCCTGCTGTCCAGATCCTTGCCAGGGCCAAGGAGGCTACTACAGTAATAAATGAAGATGTCACAATACAGTCTTAATTTCTTCCTTCTTGTCCACAAGATATAACATGTCAAATTGTTATCTTGTTTTATATAACACCATTAATTTAATCTTATTTTACCTGTTTTAATACATGCTGCTTCTGAATAAAACATTTCTTTGCATCCGAATTATCTGCAGTTTCTTAATCAAGCATCTATAAATGCTGGAGGATCAGGCTGGTTGTGTTGTTCCAGATTTTTACAGATTAAGAACATGAGATCTGCCTGAGCTCTCGGCAGATATAGGCTCACACCCACACCCCCACACAGATATGGGCTTCTGCAGCCTCATGTGAGAAACAACTTCCCATGCCACAAACCTCAGAGCAAATCTTATTACGGTCATGTTTGAGACTGGGCATGTGAGCAGACTTCATGGATCCATTGTTTGTGGCTTATGATATTCGCACAATGGAAAATGTGGGAAGATATTAGAAGCCAAGGTTCTAATGCCATGTCAGCGTCCTTGACAAATATCTTAATATATTTCAAATGGTGTGAAAAATTCTGCCAAAATTTCAGCAATTTTTGAAGAACAATACTCTAAATGTTGAAATTCATTGCTTTTTTAATTGTTCATTGTGACATTTTCATTTTATCCTGGAACTCTTCATATAAAAATCACTCTTCATATAAAAATGCTTAGTCATCACTTCCTAAAGCTATGCTTCAGAGCATAGGACCAAGCCTAATAACACATTCTCTAATTCACTGTTATTAATAAAAATGCAGCATTTCACAGTCCTGCCCTGCTGTACACAATTTCAGTTGCCCATAGAACCAACCGAGTAACTTCTCACTTAGGGTCAGACGCCATCTTGGATTTTTTGTGAGATGTGCTGCTGAGATTTCTGTGTCTTGTGCCTGTTGCCACACCCCCTGCAGCCCTAGCACAAGCTGATAGACACAGACATGATTCACTTCCTGGCAGGAGATTGTGAGAAGTGACAAGCTACAAACTACAAGCTACAAGGAGATAAGTGATCCGGGGGAAGAGGGAGGCAGGCACATGCCTGTGAGACTGAGAACATGGATGTAGCAGAGCTGACTCTGTAATAGGCATCTAATGGATCTCATGCATATCTGATCTATCTTATCTGTCTCTTTCTATGTATCAGTGTGTTAGTAAAATCATAGCTCCCAACCGTCCCAATTTTGCTGGGAAAGTCCCGTTTTTCTTACCTCTGCCCCGCGTCATGGGCAGCTATGCTTAAAGCAAATGAGATATTTTCCACTGTGGATAGTGATACTAACACCACCACCCCTTTGAAAACTATGATGCATGAACTGGAAAAGAACATGTTAAACCAACATCGAGTGTGGTGGGACCGTACAACTTTAATGAAATATTTGGAACAACAAATGATACCACGAGGGTTACGACTCTATAAGTCTCCCACAACAGTCTATTCTGAGGAGTTCCTAAAAAAATGGTATATGATATTATCGGATTGTTCCTCCAAACTAATTCAACTAATTGTCCAAAACGAGGAAACTAAACTCACAGAGTTGAATAAACACATCACTGACCTGGAACATAAATTAAATGATTATAAGTCTTCCACCGACTTTCAGGACTTACATGCCAAAATGGAGACTAACATTAAAAAGATGGAAGACTCTATCGTTTTGACTAAGAAAAATAAATTCACCAGGGATATTAATGATTATAAATCAGATACCGTGTACACGTGGAAACCAAAAAACCGTACAACACCTCGCTCCATCCTTAAAAAACGTCCACAACCACGCGTTTCTTTCAGCTCCACGGACATAGATACATCAGATGGCAATACGGATATATCCGACAATGAAACCAACTCTTCTCACACTTCATCTTCTTCCAGTAAAGCTTTTTTAGATCAAGATTTACAACCCACCATGAAAACAAGACAAAAACCCAACAAAACAAACGAAAAAGGAAACACAGAGGGGGAAGAAAACATTCCTCAGGACAAAAAAACAAAAATAAAACGCAAGTAACAACACCAACAGAAGAAGAATACAACATCATTAATCAATCTGCGTGTATATTAAATAAACAACAAATTCATGTCCTATCCAAAGGACTTAATTTTATCCCAAGTTCAAACATGCAATTATATGATGTCATCAAAGATGTAAACAAGTTTATAAGATCTTTAACGCTCAAAAGACATTTTTTCTCCTCTACACCTACAAACAATCCTGAGAACCGCTCGGAAAACTTCCTAAATGAACGGGGCGAAACCTCTTTCCCTGCCAACAACAGCCTCATAGACAATGTCTGTCTATTAGACCTGGTGGACTTACAAGATACACATGATTCTCTCTCCACTCAGGTAACGGATTTGTCTGAACATGTGGTTAAAAGTAATCCGTCCTTCTATCCAATAAACTCCAGAGTGCCCCCCATGGAACAATTCCAAAACACGATTTATCTTTATTGTACAACCACCCTCTTTCCGACCGAAATCAAAATCTTAACAAATCGGAGTTCAAAGCCATTAGAGATCTCAAAAATAATCTGCATATTATTATCAGGACCTCTGATAAAGGGGGTTCGATCGTCATTCTGGATAAGTCTCTCTACCAACGGGAAATTGAACGGATGTTGGAGGACCAATCCACATACTCTCCTGTATCTTCAGATCCAACCACAATTGTGAGAAATAATTTGAACAAAATCTTACAGGAAGGCATATCCCTAGGGATTTTTTCTGAACATGTGGCATCCCACTTATCAACTGATTTCCCAAACATCCCTATCCTTTACGCTTTACCAAAAACGCATAAAAATCTTTTTCCCCCACCGTTCAGACCCATCATCTCCGGAGTTGGTTCTCTTCTGGAAAAGCTATCTTCTTGGTTGGATACTATTCTCCAACCCTTTGTGAAACGCACCCCGGGGTACATCAAGGACAGCACTACAGTCCTCCAAGCCATGGAACATATTACATGGACAGAGAACAATTTATGGCTAACCTGCGATGTAGTAGGACTATACACTTCCATCCCCCACCATCTAGCAATTGAATCCATCAATTATCATTTACGGAAGTACAGTTCTTTTTCAGAAACCACCATACATTACATATTGGACGTTTTGTTTTTTCTTTTAACTTACAACTTTTTTATGTTTGATTGTAAATTCTTCTTTCAAAAACAGGGGTGCCCCATGGGGTCTAAATTTTCCCCCACCCTGGCCAACCTCTACATGTCGTGGTTCGAGGAGAATATGATTTATAATTCCAACAGTATATACCGCACATGCATTGGTTGGCTAGGGCGTTATATCGATGACTACCTGTTAATTTGGACAGGTCCGGCTAGTGATATTGTGAACTTTGTTAATTACATGAATAATAACACATACAATCTCAATTTCACATACACCATAGCCAAACTGACCATACCTTTTCTGGACATCCTACTAACAGGTAACATATCCACAGGACAGATTTCCACAGATCTTTTTCGTAAATCTACATCAGGCAACACACTTCTCTTTGCCACCAGCAACCACCCACCTCATGTCATAAAAAATCTACCAAAAGGTGAATTAATAAGGGCCAAACGTATTTGCTCTTCGGATGAACTTTTTCAAGTGTCGTCCAATAACATTTGCCAAAGACTTCACACTCGGGGTTACACCGGAAACAATGTAAACAATACTTTACATAAACTAAATGCTGAATCAAGAAAAAATGTCTTACATCCCCAAAAAAAGAGAGAACGTAAGAGCAATACTCCTAAACTTACATTTAGTACCACCTATAACAACAGGTATAATGACATTATCCATATTGTCCGACGGCACCTCCCCATCTTATTTCAAGATGACATTTCATCTGAAATATTGAAAAGTGGGGTGAGGTTTGTCTCAAAAAATGCTCCCTCCCTAGCCAAAATACTATCTCCCAATTTATTTGTTTCCAAACCTATTACCCAAAATTGGCTTAAACATAAAGGCAGCACTAAATGTGGTTTCCCCAGGTGTAGTTCCTGCAAATACATCGATAAAACCGCACATTTCTCATCTACGGTCACATCCAAAACTTATAATATTGCCACCCATCTTAATTGCGAAAGCGATCATGTCATTTACGTGGCTACATGCAACACAAGCAAGTTACAATACATTGGATGTACCACACACAAACTGAAAAAAAGAATTTAAGAACACTGCAATGATTCTCTTGTCAGACAGGATTTAACCATAAATAAAAACATTTCAGGTCTATCTAAACATTTTAGATCCATACATGCAGGAGATCTCACCAGTTTACACATCGTTCCCATAGAAAGAATACCACGCCCACGTAGAGGTGGGGATTGGTTCAAGAAACTTCTGTCCCGGGAAGCATTTTGGAAATTGGCATTACGCACACGATCACCCCTGGGGCTTAACTACAAAAGTGATCTGCTTTACTTGTATTGACGCATTCCTTCTTTTTTTCTTTTACACACATTCATGCTGTTTCCCCTGACATCACCTGTTACCTTTTCAAACGGAAGTGAGGTGGAGCAAAATGAAGGTGTTGATTTCCCCATCTACTATATATTGTCTGCTCTGGTCACTATGTTTTATGCTACGACTAAGGACGGTCATCGTCCGAAACGCGTCAGTTTCCCCTGACCTCATGCTGTAACAATTTTATATTCTTTTTTTCTTTAATAAAATGGACTTTTAATCTACTTACCTTCTGTGATGCTGGAGTTTACTCTTCTACCGTTCCACAAGTCTTCCACTTAGTTTGCTGCCCATGCAAACTCTCCGTGCATCAACGCTACTAATAACAGACACGCTGCATTCCAGGGAGGTGAGCTGAATCCAACTTTTTTTCTCTTTTTATCCATGAGCTATGAGATTGTCACAGATTTTCCCCCCAGGTCCCGCTGTGTCCCGGCGCTGTGTCCGCATAGTAAATACTTTGAAAGCCTGAACTGATAGTACAGAATGGCTTCTACAGACATCGGGAGGGAATCCTTTTCAGAGAAGTGTCGGCTTAGCGGAGAGAGCAGGGACCACGTCATCAGGCTCAGATCTCAATCCATATATGGTCACTGCATCTCCTAGGGTTCCCCATAGCAGACATCGGGCAGGGAATCCTTTTCAGAGAATTGTCGGCTTAGCGCAGAGCAGGGACCACGTCATCAGGCTCAGATCAGCATCTGTCCATATATGGTCTCCAGGGCTTCCCCAGACACAAGCTCTTTATTTAATTAAATTAAATAAAGTTTTGCCCAGGCTGAGATTCGAGCCTGGGACCCTCTGCACTGTAGACAGGAGCCTTATCTATCTAAACTATAAGCCAGTGATACAGAGCTGAGGATTTCTGGTAACTAAGAAGTGTTATCTGCCACTGTTACACTGTGACACAGACTTACTGCACTGATATATATAGAGGAATCTTCTCAGAGGTTATTATTGTAATTATTGAGACTTATTATTATTATTATTATAAATTTTATTATTTTTATTATTATGGAGATGATTATTAATAATAGTAAAAAATAATAATAATCAACTCAATAATAATAATAATCTCCATAATAATAATAATAATAATAAATAGTCTCAATAATTACAATAATCTCTGAGCAGATCCCTCTCTATATACCAAGGCATTAAATCTGTGTCACAGTGTAACAGCAGTCATAGTTCTTAGTTACCAAAATTCTAAACCTTGATAATCACAGAGGTTATAGCTCAGTTGGTTGAGGCACTGTGACATTATTGTACATGGACACTGCAGGTTCTAGGTTCAAATCCCATAGAGGATAATATTATTTTTTTTTATTGAGATGATTTTTATTATTATAATATGGCTAAAATTTGGGGCGTGGCCAGGGAGTGATTGGGGGTGTCTCTTTCCCTTTGACAAATGTTGGGAGGTATGGTAAAATGTCAGAAACCAGATGAAAGTATATATACATCTGTACCCTGATAATGTAACCACATTGTCACCCCACAGAACTAGATGGATAACACAGTAATGAGTCTGCTTAGAAAGCCCCCCCACACACACCCTGGGATTTTGCAATGAGCACCATAGTGAGTAACAGGAGCTAAAACAGCAATAACATTGAGTAAAATTGTAAAGTAAAGGATTAAAATGATCTTAATTCAGTTAACATCAGTAGTGGATTGAAATGTGTGAATTTTCTTTCATGGGAAAACCCATTTAAGTGTACATCAGCTGGTGACGCCTTCAGTAGAAGGATCTTAGTGGTAAAGCTTCAGAAAAAAGCCTGCCTGCCTGGCGCACGCAGTGGAAATATGAAATTGAGTGATTCAAGTAAGTGCATATGCCCAGAGCAATAAAGGGGGACTGTACCCCTAAACAGGTTATGTCCTCAAGATTGGTTAACGTGGAGCTGAGTCTGGATGATGGACCTCTGCTCTGGAGCTTAGTCTCCGGAATTCCAGTGGAGTCGGCAGCGGCCCAAGACACCTCTGCTTCCTGGTAGTGTGTCTCGATGGCAGTTCTGCAGGAGCTGTACACTGGAAGTGCTTCTCACAATGCTGACTAAAACAGACTTAATCTGACCAAGTGTAACGGTCCACAGACAACAGAACTAAAAGTTTCTATGGAAAGAGTCCAAAGGGATGAGTCTGGACCACCGTGGGAGATGTAGAGGGTACTAGCCGACACACGGGACCAGAGTCTAAGTGGCACTTGGCCTTAACCAGAGCCCGTCACATAGCGGGATGGTCTTGCTGCGGCAGGGTGCCATCAGGTCGTTCCACGGGTGCGACTAGGCCCGCGATGGCAGCCAGGAAAGCAAAGGTAGCAGGACACAGTCTGAGCCTGGGATGACAGCAGGAGCGTGGCTTGGAAGGATGAGCTGGAACTCACGACAGGCAAGCAGGCAGTAGCTGGCACAGGACCCAGGCGGACAGGAACAGACAAGTCCTTGGAGGAGAACTGGTGGCTTGGAGGCACCTGGAAATGCTGGAGGAACAGAGGGAACACAGGCGTCTGAAAACTCTGGAAGACGCACAGGAAACACGGAGGCATCTGGAAATGCTGGAGGACAGGAGTGTCTGGAAATGCTGACGGGCTTTCTCTTTAACAGCAACCGCTCTGGGAAGCGAGGTATGGAAACCTTGGAAGTTCCTTGTAGAATGCTGAAGATCTGGCGAGGCAGAGCAGGCTCGTGGAAAGTTAAGTCCGGGCCAGGGGCGCTACGCCACCTGGAGGGGCATGGGTGTGCCCGCGATCCCTGTCACATCCGTGACACCAAGGACTATATGGTCTTTCTTCCTGGAGGATACGGACTCTGACCATGTGCTCCCGCTCACAAGGGTTTTTAAACTCTCCTAGTGGGGTGGCAGCACTGTCCAATGAGCTTCCAGCTTGCATTACAGTAAAGGACACAGCATATCATTGGTTAAAGACAATTGATATGTTAACTGTTGCCCTCCCAGGCAGTGGTTCCAGTTGCAATTACAAGGAATTCCACTTTTGGAGACCTCCTAGAGAAGTGATCTTTCTCCCTAGACAGCTCCTAAAATGGAGAGCACACTATTCGCCAACAACTACCCACCCTATGCATTGGCAGGGTTGCTGCACACATCTTAGGGTACTCTGTAGAACTGCATTAATCTATTCATAGGCTGCAATAATGCAATTTTATTCTTACTGCTTATAGAGGATTATACAGCAATACTTGGAAGACCAGACTTAAGAATATTAGAAAGAAATCAGCCCCAGAAAAATCCTAAGGGTTCTGTTGTCAGTGAATATGTTGCAGTGATTATCTATATCTTCAAAGCACTGTGAGTGAATACTTTGCAGTTTGTCTTTATCTTAAAGGTGTTGTCACTGTATAGTATGGTACTGCAGGTCAAATTTAGAAATCAGGAATTAAGGGAACAGGGATGAGGCCATGGTGCTGCCATGGTGCTGCGGGGAAAGGATGTGTTCCATCTCTGTCTGCCCCAAGTTCCTCTGGTGCAAGAATGCAAAAGGTTTTCAGCATGTATTGTTAGGCCCCAATAGGCCAAACGATGTTAAGGCATTGGTCAATTACATGGTACACAATGCATCAACTTCCATGGGATTATCTTCGCCATGCTCATCCGCAAATTGAAGTACAGAGGCCTCCACCTCACCCCGCTTCAAAGTAGCACAGCTGTTTCAGCCAAAAGTCATGCAGCAGTCAGTCCTGCTGTATGAGGACTTTCCTAGCTAGGGTTCCATGGCCCACCCACCTGACCATTGCCAAGTAGCAGGGATAGAGTTGCAAGATTCCCACAAACTTTTATTGGAGGATAAGGGTATGAGTGGTGGACAGTCTCAATAGACATATGATGAGGATGAAATAACAGCAAACAGCTCTGGTTTTCTACCATGTGAAGACTGAAAACAAGGGCAGCCAGATACAGTCCTAGACCTGAAATGGGTAAAAGTCATTGATACTTTGGATGAAGAAGTGGTCATCATGAAGCCCCAGGCATTTGGCAGAACAAGCAAAAGAGAGCAAAGGCACAGCAGTTAGCCCAAGGCAAGAGGCACTGTGACTCACATTCTGCCCCCCTCCCAGAATTGATGGACATCCATCCTTACATGCTGTTGCATCCTGCTCTCACTCCACTTCCTCCTCTCCTACTTTCTTATCTAGTCAGCACAATGCCCATACCACAAACATTAGCATAGTTATAGTGAAACAAGGGAAGGCCGTGCTAAACACCACCCGGGGAAAGCGTACTGGGATACAGGAGCAGACAGATCCCAGTCTGCTGACAATGAAACTCAAGCCCAGCAAGGTGGTGTACGACAATGGCCAGAACCTTGTAGCAGCTTTGTGCCAGGCCAAGTTGACATACCTCCCAGGTACTGCACGTGTGCTCAACTTGGTTGTGCAAAGGCTCCTTGGCCAACTATATAGATCTGCTGCTTCAAGTATGCCTTGTGTGTTAAAATTTTGGCACTCATACCCTGCCGCTGCTCACCATTCTGCACTGCAGAGTAACTTAGCCCTGGCCACCCACTGCCTCAAATTTGATGTACCGACTAGGTGGAATTTTACTTTGCATTAGTTGGAAAGGTTGCATTAGCAACAGCAAGCAATTGCGGTATTCCAGCTCCAGAATGCTGGGGAGAGTCGAAGATGTGACCAGCAGCACAAGAACTTGGCTCCCATGAGGGACATTTGTTCACTGTCTTCCAAAATGGTCAGTGCCAATGACGCCATAATCAGCTCTAATATTCACCTGCCTAAAGATCAGACCGTGATAGAAAAATGTAATAGCTGCTTGAAGGACAATGGGAAAAATCATTAATTTATTTTCATTTACTTTACTGGTGTAGTGGTCTGCTACTGCACTGTCAAGCCAGGGAACAGTCTTGGAGCAGGAGGAAGGAGGCGGAGCGACACCCTGAAAAGCTTACGGGCATCACTAGAGCATGGCTGTGGTAATGCAAAGGAGGGGACACCTCCCATAGAGGACAACTTGTCCTACCCTCTAGGCAGCCTGGCCCACATGAGCCTCTATATGCTCCAGTGCATGTGCACTGAAATCTAATTTGTCTGGAAAATCAATAGTGCAGAATACTGTGTGGTCACCCTACTGGATCCACGCGATCATCCACACTACGATAGCAGATCATCATTCATTCCAATACAAGTGGGAGTATATGGGAGTATATGTGCGCTTTGGTGCAGGCACAACTGCCATAGTTCCCATTCAACATTAAGAGCTAGCAAATCACCACAGTGAGCATGGTCACTATGCCGAATGCCATATTCACTTCTCCTCAACCTCCCTCATTATCAGATGGCGCATGTAGTATATGGAGGAAGATGGAGGAGGATTTTCTGTCCACACATCTCCTGGTACTAACTAATGGTCCTCTTTATTCAATTTCTGGGTAGGAAAATTGGACACATAGCCAGAACTTACCCTATATGCATATGTCCTGCCTTCCGGCTGGAGTGCTGTTGGGACACATGTTGAGCACTGCTTGTGGTGCGTTTATCGATAAACTGTCCCTCCTAAGCCATCAGTTGAAAGCCACAAAGGTGTGTATCACAGCACTGTAGCTATTCTCTGAACCCCCAATTCTTGGTTGAGAAGAGTTAAGGGCATTTATTATGTGGAAAACCAGTTGCAATCTGCAACAAACCCAGCTCAATGTTTTGAGAAAACCCAGTTTCAAAGGGCCACCTTTGTGGCCTCTAGCTGTTATATATATTTGATGAGAAGTGCCCCGATACCCACTGATCAAGCCTGAGGTCATGCTGGATACAATTGATAAAGTTCCTAGGTAACTAGAACCTGTGTTGGTAGACAAACATCTATACTAAATATTTATCTTCAAAATATACCCTTCAAATAAAATGGAGTGTACTGTATGAATGTTACACATTTGTGATTGCAGCAAAGTACAGAATGCTAAATTATTCAAGTTATGGAAAGATTTAGTATTCGTATTAGTATTAGGTGGCATTTGCAGAAAATATCTTTCCCCAAGTTGGATAAAACGCTATTTTATTCCTATATTGTGTAGGTCTTAATCCTATCTTAAGCCCAATTGTCTTAAAGGGTAATACATATTTATAGAATAGACATCTATGGAATTGTCATATACTGTAGTATGACAAACTCCTTTGCCCTCTACACATGTGATAAAACACGGTATCATGTATTTGTAATCTGTATTTATGTACACTCACGGTCTTATACTTCTTATACAAGCACATATTTTAATAATGTATTATCATATGTGATAATTAGTTTTTATTGCAGTCAGCTGTATCTCATAAATGTTGTGGTGACCAGTCGTATAAGAAATCTTTCTAGATTCCAGCTGCACTATATAAGCCCATCAGCGTTATATGCAATATCATAGAAGAAAACACCTCTCTTGAGCCTTTGTAAATCTAGAGAAAAAAACTCTACCAAGAATCAGTCATGTCTGGAATCAAAGGAGGACCATGCGGCCAAAAGATCCAGTGCCAAGATCCATGCAAGAACCCACGCAGAGACCCCTGCCAGAAAGTGCCCATCTGCGTAGACCCCTGCCAGAAAGTGCCCATCTGCGTGGACCCCTGCCAGAAAGTGCCCATCTGCGTAGACCCCTGCCAAGACCGTAAGTTATTGAAGTCCTCATACATATATTGACTGTCAGACAGTATTTACCTGCTCTTCATGGATGAAATTTACATAAAAGGTTGAGTGAATATTCTGTGTAACTGGTATCATAGATTATGGACATGTAACTCATACTCTGCACAACATAAACCTTTACATATGACTTTAATATCATGTTCTCTGTTTTCAGCATGTAAGCCTGGACGTGGTTCTTACTATGTGTACAAACAAGGTAATTATATGTCACTACACAAGACACAATACGCAGGGGGTGGGATGAGTTATCACTGGCATAATGTGTTTGATAAAGCTTGATTGTTTCTCCAAAACATGCGTGTAGGACAGTAATTCTATGAAATGCGAGCTTGTTTTGACTGGGATGGTGGGAAGGTCTGTGGCTTCCTATGGTCTGGCAGATTTCCAAAAAGAAATCCTGACTAGTATGTACATATTAGGCTTACTTTATGTTAAATGCATTATCATGCAAAACAGGGGAGATCATGACTGGCATAGATAACATTAGCCATTATAACGATCACCCATTATGTAGATTACAAAGCATTTATTTATAACCTATAGTAAAAGCAATCCAAGCATTTCATGTTGAAAATACTTGTTAGGATGATAAAAATGTGGATAAATGTGTCCTCCCTAGTGAGTATGCACTTTGTCATTCAAGTCCTTTTTAAGTACTTGCTGTTCCTCTCTATGGGACACAGTAAATATAGGCAATGAATTAAGTAACGGTTGGCCTTGATACTATGCTCAGGTAGTTCCCACTCTTTGTTCCCTTCTTTGGACTCCATATTAGAGTATAAAATGTTGTGCTAAGCATTTGCTTGTTGTGAGTTCAGTGGACAGTCTTACAAAGAAACAGCCTCTGTCTACATATCATAAAACACAAACATAGCATCAACGTTACTTTTGACCCACAACTAAGCTGTAAGGGAACAGGGATGGCAAAAATTACTAATAGAATGTTCTAATCTGTGACTTCTTTCCTGGCAGATCCCTGCAATCCCTGCTGTCCAGATCCTTGCCAGGGCCAAGGAGGCTACTACAGTAATAAATGAAGATGTCACAATACAGTCTTAATTTCTTCCTTCTTGTCCACAAGATAAAACATGTCAAATGGTCATAATGCTTTATGTAACACTCTTAAATACAATATTCTGCTTCTAAATAAAACATTTCTTTGCATCTGAATTGTTTTGCAATTTTTAATTGGGTATCTATAAATGGTGAAGGATCAGGCTTGTTGTGTTGTTCCAGATTTTCACGGGTTAAGTACATGAGAGCTGCCTGAGCCCTCAGCAGATACTAAAGGCTCACATACACACAGACGTGGGTTTCTACAGCCACATGTGTGAACCAACTGTCCAAACCTCAGATCAAGTCTTATTACTGGTCATGTTTAACCCCGTCCCGACATGTGACATAATAGAACGTTACGGGTCAGCTGCAGCTGCACAGAGAGTACTAGTACAGCGTGGGCTCCTGCTATTCCCCCACGCTCGGGCAATATATTAGTTTTGCAGAGTATTATCATGAACAAGCAATCAGATGATTGCTTGTTCATGTTCCATGGTGGAAGTAAAAAAAAATATATTATTCAATAAAATAAACACTAATAAATAAAAATGCCCCAAATCCCCATTAACACATAAATTGATATACTATTTGTGTGGGGATTGTGTAATGATTATGACCTTTTTCTCATTGTATCACCGGGTCCGTAACAACCCGTAGTATAAAAATAAGTAATTATTGAACCTGCACGATGAACGCCATTAAAAAAAAACTGTTAAAAACCTGCCAAAGATTATGATTTTTACCTATTTAATCCAAAAAAAAAAATGCAATAAAAAGTGATTAAAAAATACATGTGCTGACCCTTAGAATAATGATAACATGATTATTAGTTTATACGGCAAACACAAGAAAAAGTTAAAAATACAGTTCAAAATTTATGCTTTTCTACTCCTGCCTTAAAAAAAAGTTCATACATTTTTAACAATAGGGGATACCAACCCCAAAATTAGAACACTGGAGAAAGCATCTCATTCTGCAAAAAAATCATATGGCCCCAATAACAAAAAAGTTAAAATGTTATAGCCTTCAAAAGGGGCCAATGAGGAAACTAAAATCCTGGCAGCTGCAGGGCACCCCTTCCCTTCTGCGCCTCGCTGTGCGCCCATAAAACAAGTACCGGCCACATGTGGGGGGGTCTCTGTACTCGGGAGAAAATTCAGAACAAATTGTAAGATGAGTTTTCTCTTTTTAGCTTTAGGAAATGTGTAAATTTTAGGGCTAAATGAACATACAACCAACAAAATTTTACCATTCTAAATTTCACCTCCATTTGATTTAATTACTATGAAGACCTCAAGAGGTTAACAATTTTCCTAAAAGTTTTTTTGGATAGTTATAGGGGTGCAGATTTGCAAATGGGTTGAATATATAGGAGGCTTTTAATGGTAAATATTTAAAGTTTCATTCAAAACAGTAATTATCCCCAAAATAGTAAATTTAGAAAATTCAGAAAACCAATATTCGATTTCTAAGCCGCATGACATCAAAATAAATTATCCAGACATTGCAAAAAATTATGAAAATCTAAAGTAGACATATGGGAAATATTATTCAGCAACTTATTTAGTGCAATGATTTAGAATTTTGAAAATATAAAATCTTTCAAAAAATTCATTATTTCTTTTTTGGTAAACAAACTCAAAAAGTAAAACATGTGAGAAAAAAAATCTCATAATCGCTTTGATAATTAACAGTGTTCAAAAGTTCTAACCATATAAAAAAAAAAAAAAAAAAGAAAAACATCCAATCGGATGAAAACCACCCTTCCCCTACTTGGCCCATAAACTTCCTTGCTTACAGGTCTTCACATTCCAGCGTTTATCCCCATCCCCATACACAGCAGCTGGGGGATGGTGAAGCGATTGATTACTTCTGCCTGTCAGGAATAACATAGTGATTACATCATTAACTTGAGCTGTGCTTATCTATAGTAAGAGAAAAAGCGCCAGAGCCAGGCACAGAAGCAACATCATGCATCAAATCAAATGGTAGGTTTCCTTTAAGGTCCCTTCTGACCTGCTTTGACCCAAGTTTAAACTTTTTCAGATGCCAGGGGCGTTGCTAGGGTGGTAAAAGATCTGGGGTATGGGCCTTAACCCCTTAAGGACGCAGCCTGTTTGCAGGTTAAGGCTCGCAACTTTTTTTTGAAATTTGACCAGTGTCTCTTCCTGTGGTAATAACTTTTGAACACTTACTTATCAAAGCGATTCTGAGACTGTTTTTTCCCCACATGTTGTACTTCATTTTAGTGGTAAATTTTGGCTGATAAGTTTTGCGTTTATTTACAAAAAATAGAAAAAAATGATGAATTTTTAGAAAAATTTGCCATTTTCGAAATTCTAAATCACCGCGTTTTCAGGCAGATAGATTTACCACCTAAATAACTTGCAGAATAACATTTCCCATTTGTCTACTTTACATTTTCATAATTTTTGAAATGTTTGGATAATTTATTTTGACGTCACGCGGCCTACAAATCGAATAGCGATTTTCCGTATTTTCGGAATTGACTATTTTGGGGATAAATACTGTTTGAAATCAAATTTTACATATTTAGCAACAAAACCCCCTATATAACCAACCCATTTTCAAATCTGCACCCCACAAACTATCAGAAACAGCATTTACAAAGATTGTTAACCCCTTGAGATCTTCATAGTAATTGAATCAAAATGGCGGTGAAATTTAGAAATTTCAAATTTATCAAATTTTGTCGGTTATACGTTCATTTAGCCCTAAAATTTACACATTTCCAAAAGATAAAAAGAGAAAACTCACCATAAAATTTGTTCTACAATTTCTCCTGAGTGCAGCGACCCCCCACACGTGGCCGTTACTTGTTTTATGGGGGTACAGCGAGGCGCAGAAGGGAAGGAGCACCCTGCAGCTGCCAGGATTTTAGTTTTCTGGTTGCCCCCTTTTGAAGGCTATAAAATTTTCGCTTTTCCGTTATTTGGGCCATGTGACGGCATTTTTTTTGCGGGACGAGATGCTTTTTCCAGTGTTACCATTTTGGGGTTGGTATCACCTATTGTTGAAAATTTTGGAACTTTTTTTGAGGTCATGAGTAGAAAAGCATCAATTCTGTACTGGATTTTTTACTTTTTTTTTTTTCCGTGTTCACCGTATATCCTAATAATCCTGTTATCTTTATTCTATGGGTCGATATGATTACGGGGATACCAGACATGAATATTTTTTCTTATGTTTTACTAAATTTGCCAAATAAAACCCTAATGTGGGGAAAAAATCTATCATTTTTGCATCGCCGTCTTCCAAGTGGCATAACATTGTTACGTTTTTGGCTACAGAGCTGGTTGATGGCTTGTTTTTTGCGGGACATGTTGTTCTTTGCAACAATATCATTCTGGAGTACATATGTTTTGTTGATCACTTTTTATTGCATTTTTAGTGGGATATAATAGGTAAAAATCATAATTTTTGGCGGGTTTTTGACGTTTTTTTTTACGGCGTTCATCATATGGGTTCAATAATTATTTAGTTTTATTCTATGGATTGTTACGGACGCGGTGATACTATATATGTGGGGTTTGTGTTATGATTTAGACTTTTTTGAGCGTTATATGTCTCTTTATATGTTTTGGGGCTTATGGGCATTTTTAGTGATTTATAAAGTAATTTTTTATTGAAAAACATTATTTTGTACATTTTTTACATGATCCACCATGGGATATGAACAATCATCTGATTGCTTGTTCTTGATAATACTCTGCAATACTAATGTATTGCAGGGTATTATCAGTGCCAGCCTATGCAGATGCATAGGCTGACACTTTGCCTTTAAGATGACGTCACAGACGCCATCTTAAAGGTAAACCCTCCAGGCTTCTCTGGGGTCCAGATCGGACCCCAGAGGAGCCAAAACAGCGATCGCCCCCCCCCCCCGAAAACGGTGCGGGGGGGCCGATCGTGGGGTAAAGACCCCCAGAAGGCATGTTAAATGCCGCCGTCGCGTTGACCGCGGCATTTAACGGGTTAAACACCCGCGATCGGAGCCCACTCCGACCGCGGGTGTTAGCCGTGGATGTCATCGGTAGATTACCGCTGAAATCCCGCGGCTGGCGATGCTATACAGCGCTGAACCGGCATCGTCTCTGCGCCGTAGCTGTACTGCGCTGAGCGCTAATCGCGGGACTCAGCGCAGTACAGCTACGGCGCAGAGCGCTAAGGTGTTAATGCATGTGTATCACACTTTCAGTAATGCCCGCTCCTGTACAGAACACCCTCACATGTTGTGCCAATAACAACTGTACTGAGGGTATATACAGCTACAGAAGACACAGGTGAAAGCTCTACTGGTTACATACAGTGTCTGTAGCTGATGTATCCTCTATTTTCTCCATTAGGCATCACCACATCTTTGGTTCCTTATGTACCTACAGTAATGTGCCCCACACAGCTGCCCCAGTGAGTAATGTGCCCCATACAGCTGCCCCAGTGAGTAATGTGCCCCACACAGCTGCCCCAGTGAGTAATGTGCCCACACAGCGCCCCCAGTAAGTAATGTGCCCCACACAGCGTCCCCAGTAAGTAATGTGCTCACACAGCCCCCACAGTAAGTAATGTGCCCACACAGCGCCCCCAGTAAGAAATGTGCCCCACACAGCCCGCCCATTAAGTAATGTCCTCACACAGCCCGCAGTAAGTAATGTGCCCACACAGCTCCCCAGTAACTAATGTGTCCACACAGCCCCTCACACAGACACCCATGTTCCCACCCTTCCCTTAGCTGCTATAATGTTGTCTCCTCACCTCATAGATGCAGCTCTGTGTGTGCATTACTTTTCCCTGTCGGTCATGTAATCATGACATCATCACAGGTCCTTCAGCCTCCGGGAGTCTTATTCTCCCAGAGGCTAGGACTTTTAGGGGAAACTAATGCACTCACTCTCATCATAATATGTGTCCTGAGGATCGTCATGAGAGAGTGGAGGATGCCAGAGAGGGAGCCCCGGATCTTTTGAACCTAGCGACGCCCCTGCCAGACTTAAATTAAACACCAGAGACAGAGCCAGGGAAAGGTTGCTGCTCATCATAGAGCTGGTCGAAAAGGCACTTTTCAGGGCACTGAGGTATAGAAAGGATAGAATGCACTTTGGGCACTCTGAGGAACTGCATTAGGCTACGTATAGGCTGGACGAAGAGGATGAACAAGTGCCAAGCATGTCCACACAAGGAGCGCAGGGTGGGCTCCTGGACCAGTGGTCTGCCATTGCACTTTCCATCCAGGGAACATTCTTGGAGCAGGAGGATGAGGAGTTGGGCAACACTTTGAACAGCTCATGGACATCACTGGAGCATCACAGGGGAAGTGAATGCCATGTCGAATGCCATATTCACATCCTCAATCTCCACCACATCTTAAGATGCATGTAGTTGTATACATTGTGACTCAAATGGTGGAAGATTATCTGTCCACACATCTCATGGTACTGACTAATGGTCCTCCTAGTTCAATTTTTCGCAGGTGCTGTCCTGCCCTCTGGCTAGAGTGCTGTCAGAGCACATGTTGAGAAATGCCGAAGGTGCCATCACCTATAAACTGTTCCACCTAAGGCATCAGTTGAATGCCACAAGACTGTGTATCCCAGCATTAAGGCATTCCTCTGAACCCATAACTATTTTTCAGTGATTCAGTAAATAACATTTACCATCTGGAAAATCTCTTACATTGTGCTCCAAATCCAGATCAACGTTTACAGAAAACCTGGTTACACTGGGCCACCTTGATGACCTCTAGCTGTTATATACACTCACCAGCCACTTTATTAGGTACACCTGTCCAACTGCTCGTTAACACTTAATTTCTAATCAGCCAATCACATGGGGGCAACTCAGTGCATTTAGGCATGTAGACATGGTCAAGACAATCTCCTGCAGTTCAAACCGAGCATCAGCATCAGAAAGGTGATTTGAGTGCCTTTGAACGTGGCATGGTTATTGGTGCAAGAAGGGCTGGTCTGAGTATTTCAGAAACTGCTGATCTACTGGGATTTTCACACACAACCATCTCTAGGGTTTACAGAGAATGGTCCGAAAAAGAAAAACATCCAGTGAGCGGCAGTTCTGTGGGCGGAAATGCCTTGTTGATGCCAGAGGTCAGAGGAGAATGGGCAGACTGGTTCGAGCTGATAGAAAGGCAACAGTGACTCAAATTGCCACCCGTTACAACCAAGGTAGGCCGAAGAGCATCTCTGAACGCACAGTACGTCGAACTTTGAGGCAGATGGGCTACAGAAGCAGAAGACCACACCGGGTGCCACTCCTTTCAGCTAAGAACAGGAAACTGAGGCTACAATTTGCACAAGCTCATCGAAATTGAACAGTAGAAGATTGGAAAAACGTTGCCTGGTCTGATGAGTCTCGATTTCTGCTGCGACATTCGGATTGTACGGTCAGAATTTGGCGTCAACAACATGAAAGCATGGATCCATCCTGCCTTGCATCAACGGTTCAGGCTGGTGGTGGTGGTGTCATAGTGTGGGGAATATTTTCTTGGCACTCTTTGGGCCCCTTGGTACCAATTGAGCATCGTTGCAACGCCACAGCCTACCTGAGTATTGTTGCTGACCATGTCCATCCCTTTATGACCACAATGTACCCAACATCTGATGGCTACTTTCAGCAGGATAATGCGCCATGTCATAAAGCTGGAATCATCTCAGACTGGTTTCTTGAACATGACAATGAGTTCACTGTACTCAAATGGCCTCCACAGTCACCAGATCTCAATCCAATAGAGCATCTTTGGGATGTGGGTGGAAGGGGAGATTCGCATCATGGATGTGCAGCCGACAAATCTGCGGCAACTGTGTGATGCCATGTCAATATGGACCAAAATCTCTGAGGAATGCTTCCAGCACCTTGTTAGATCTATGCCACGAAGAATTGAGGCAGTTCTGAAGGCAAAAGGGGGTCCAACCCGTTACTAGCATGGTGTACCTAATAAAGTGGCCAGTGAGTGTATATTTGATGAGAATTGCCCCGCTATCTACTGATGAAGCCTGAGGTGATGCTGGATACAATTGATGACGGTCCCAGAAGCTGTGTTGTTAGACAAGCATCTGTACTAAGTATTTATTTTTTACATATACCATTCAAATAAAATGGAGTGTACTGTATGAATTTGTTACTAGAGATGAGCGAACATACTCGTCCGAGCTTGATGCTCGTTCCAGCATCAGCTTACTCGAAACTGCTCGTTGCTCGGACGAATACTTCGCCCGCTCGAGAAAATGGCATCTACCGCCGTTGTGATTTTTGGCGGCCAGAAACAGAGCCAATCACAAGCCAGGAGACTCTGCATTCCACCCAGCATGACGTGGTACCCTTACACGTCGATAGCAGTGGTTGGCTGGCCTGATCAGGTGACCCTGGAATAGACTAGCCCCTGCCCGCGCTGCTCGGATCATTCTGTCTGGATGCCGCTAGGGAGAGAGCTGCTGCTGGTCAGGGAAAGCGTTAGGGTGTTCTATTAGAATAGTGTTAGGCAGGAGTGATTCTACAAGAACCCAACAGCCCTTCTTAGGGCTACAATAACGTTTTATTTTACTTTTTTTTGGTTTGCCTGTGGCTGGGCTTGCTGCCATTAGTAGTGCAGCTAGTACCATATTGTGAGTAATTTGCAGGGAGACTTGCTATCGTTGTGTTTAGCTCTTAGTGACACACATATCCACCTTAAACACCGAAGTAGGACAATTTATTAGGGGTTTGATTTGAATTAGGCACAGTCTGCTGATTTATTTTTTTTTACGTTTATTTCTTTTTATAGCTCAAAGTAATCTGGCAAAGCAGTGTGCTTTCCGTGTAGGCTAGAAAATAGCCATAGGAGAACCCCAAAGGCTTACTTAGGCCTACAATAGCGTTATATTTTACTTTTTTTTTGTTTGCTTGTGGCTGGGCTTGCTGCCACTAGTAGTGCAGGTAGTTCCATATTGTGAGGAATTTGCTGGGAGACTTGCTACCGCTGTGTTTAGCTCTTAGTGACACACATATCCACCTCAAACACCGAAGTGGGACAATTTATTAGGGGTTTGATTTGAATTAGGCACAGTCTGCTGATTTTTTTTTTTTTTTACGTTTATTTCTTTTTAGAACTCAAAGTCATCAGGCACAGCACAAAATCCAGTTGTGTGCTGTCAGTGTAGGTTAGAAACTAGTCATAGCAATAGGATAGCATCGTTTTGTTTAAAAAAAAAAATAAATAAATAAACACAAAAAAAAAAAAAAAATTAAATCTACACTTTAATTTGGAAAATGTTTAATCCGAGGGCTAGGGGTAGAGGACGAGGGCGCAGGGGAACGCCGCAGAGCTACACTCCCTAGGTTCATCATGTCTCAAGTTACTGGGACTCGTGGTAGAGCACTGTTGAGGCCAGAACAGTGCGAAGAGGTGATGTGCGAAGAGGTGTGGATTGCGGACAATGCTTCTAGCCATTTGTCCACGAGTCAGTCTTCCACGCAGTCCACCCATGTCACCGAAATCAGCACTCCTCCAGCTCCTCCACCTCAGCCTCCTTCCCCCCAGTCTGACCCCTCCCAGCAAAATTTGGCATTTGAACCGGCATACTCTGAGGAACTGTTTTCTGGACCCTTCCCACAGTCACAAACCACTTGTCCGGTTGCTGCTGAGCTATTTTCCGATGCCCAGGTTTTCCACCAGTCGCAGTCTGTGGGTGATGATGACATTATTGACGTAGTGGGAGAAGTGTGTAAAGAGGTGTCGGACGATGAGGAGACACGGTTGTCAGAGAGTGGTGAAGTTGTTGTCAGGGCAGGAAGTCCGAGGGGGGAGCAGACTGAGGGATCGGAGGATGATGAGGTGACAGACCCAAGCTGGGTTGATAGGCTGGGTGAACACAGTGCTTCTGAGAAGGAGGCGAGTCCTATAGCAGAACAGGTTGGAAGAGGCTGTGGTGGGGCCAGACGGAGAGGCAGGGCCAGAGCTGGTGCATCCGCGCCAAATGTTTCTCGTAGTCAAGCTCCCGTGGCGACGTTTTATTTAACTTTTTTTTGATTTGCCTGTGGCTGGGTTTGCTTTCATTAGTAGTGCAGCTGGTACCGGATGACCGACGGACTGTGGTGTGCAACCTGTGCCAAACCAGGATCAGCAGGGGTTCCACCACTACTAGCTTAACTACCACCAGTATGCGCAGGCATATGAATGATAAACACCCCACTCAATGGCACCAAGCCCGTTCACCTCCGGCCGGGCACACCACTGCTCCTTCCCTTGTGTCATCTACTAGTCAGCTCCCTGCCCAGGACCCCGGCCCAAACACCTTCCGTGCGAAAACCCCATCTTCGCCTCCACGATCCTCCACAGCATCCACCAGCGTTCAGCTCTCCATACCCCAGACGCTGGAGCGCAAAAGGAAGTATGGTGCAACCCACCCACACGCCCAAGCCCTCAACGTCCACATCTCCAAACTGCTTAGCCTGGAGATGCTGCCCTATAGACTGGTAGAGACCGAGTCCTTTCGAAACCTCATGGCGGCGGCCGCCCCTCGGTATTCGGTCCCCAGCCGCCACTATTTTTCCCGATGTGCCGTCCCAGCCCTGCACAAGCACGTGTCAGAGAACATCATCCGTGCCCTGACCAACGCCGTTTCTGACAAGGTTCACCTGACCACGGACACGAGGACGAATGCTGCCGGGCAGGGCCACTATATATCGCTGACAGCACATTGGGTTAACTTGGTGGAGGCTGGGACCAAGTCTAACCCTGGGGCTGGTCATATACTGCTGAAGCCGAGGATTGCGGGGCCTACCTCGGTCCAGGTCTCAAAGGCCTACTATGCCTCCTCCTCCTCCCACCCCTTCTCCACCTCCGAATTACCATCCGTGGGCATGGCGCCATCAGTCGGTAGCTCTAGGCACAGCAGCAGTGCCATCGCTAAGCGACAGCAGGCGGTGCTCAAACTGCTGAGCTTAGGCGATAAAAGGCACACCGCCCAAGAGCTATTACAGGGCATCACGCGCAGACTGATCTGTGGCTGGCACCGCTGAACCTGAAGCCAGTTATGGATGTGTGTGATAACGGCCGTAACCTGGTGGCGGCTCTGCTACTCGGCAGACTGACACATGTGCCATGCCTGGCCCATGTGTTAAATCTCATAGTTCAGCGTTTCCTCAAGACATACCCCAATCTGTCTGATTTGCTCACGAAGGTGCGCAGCATCTGTGCGTATTTCAGGAAGTCCAGCACAGATGCTGCCACTCTCAGGGCAGCGCAGCGCCGCCTCCAACTGCCCGCTCACCAACTGTTGTGCGACGTGCCCACGAGGTAGAATTCAACATTAACCATGTTATCCAGAGTTTACCAGCAGCTCAGAGCGATTGTAGACTGCCAGATGTCAACTTCCACCAGAACTGGTAGTCAGGTCAGTCAGCTTCCACAAGTCTACAATGAGGAGTGGACGTGGATGTCTGATATCTGTCAGGTGCTGAGTAACTTTGAGGAGTCAACACAGATGGTCAGTGGCGATGCCGCCATCATCAGCCTCACCATCCCGCTGCTTGGCCTGTTGAAAAACTCTCTGGTCAGCATGAAGTCGGAAGCTTTGCGCCCGTCACAAGAGACGGGGGAAGAAGATTCCCTTGTTGATAGCCAAAGCACCCTTAGGTCTGTTTCTCAGCGCATATCGGAGGAGGTGGAGGAGGATGAGGAGGAGAATGTTGGCGAGACAGAAGAGGGGACCATTGTTCAGTCCTTCACTGTTCAGCGTGTATGGGCAGAAGAAGAGGAGTTGGAGGAGGAGGAAATGGACAGTCAAGGCTAGTGAGGGGATTGAATTCTTGCGCGTTGGGAATCTGGCGCATATGGCAGATTTCATGATAGGCTGCCTATCCCGTGACCCTCGCGTTCAAAGAATTTATTCCAGTACCGATTACTGGGTATTCACTCTCCTGGACCCACGGTACAAGCAAAATCTTTCCACTCTCATCCCTGGAGAGGAAAGGAGTGTGAGAATGCATGAATACCAGCAGGCCCTGGTGCACAAGCTGAAACAGTATTTCCCTTCTGACAGCGCTAGCGGCAGAGGGCGTACTTCTGCGGGACAAGTAGCGAGGGAGAGTAGGCGAGCAGGCAGCTTGTCCAGCACTGGCAGGGGTACGCTTTTCAAGGCCTTTGCCAGTTTTATGTCACCCCAGCAAGACACTGTCACCTGTCCCCAGTCTCGGCAGAGTAGGGCTGATCTTTACAGAAAGATGGTGTGGGAGTACGTAGCTGACCATACCATCGTCCTAAATGATCACACAGCTCCCTACAACTACTGGGTTTCAAAGCTGGACATGTGGCACGAACTGGCGCTGTACACCTTGGAGGTTCTTGCCTGCCCTGCCGCTAGCGTGTTGTCCGAGCGGGTTTTCAGTGCAGCTGGTGGCATCATCACCGATAAGCGTACACGGCTGTCGACTGACAGCGCAGACAGGCTGACGCTTATCAAGATGAATAAAGCCTGGCTTTCTCCGGATTTTCATTCTCCACCAGGTGAAAGAAGCTCAACCTGAATAATGTATGCACTCCTCCTCATTGTCCTCCTTCTCCTCCTCCTCTTTGTACACTAAAGCAGAGGAAACTGGCTATTTTTTGCTAGGGCCAACTGGCTCTAGCTATAGTACTCTATGTATTTAATTTTTCTGGAGGGCCACCTACCCGGTCCTCTGTTTTAAACAATTTTTGGGATTGCCACATACAGGCACTCAATCTATTTAATTTTTCTGGAGGACCACCTACCTGCTCCTCTGGTTTGAAAACTTTTTTGGACTGCCACATACAGGCACTATCCAAATTAAATTGTCTCCATAGCAGCCTCCACACGTCGTCTTTTTAGCTGCCTCCACATGTTGTCTCCATTGCTACCTCCACACGTCATCGCCATAGCTGCCTCCAAAAGTCGGCCATATAGCTGCCTCCATACATGGTCTCCTTATCAAGCGAACTGTGTCAGGCAGAATTTTGGGTTGTTTTCATCAAACTTGTTAACTTTGTCACCACCCTGCTGTGTAATCCACAAAATATACTGGCAAACTTTTATCATTTACCTATATTATTTCAGCGCTTCTTGCGCATCTGTTTACATTCCCCTCACCCGCCATATCCCAGCCTCAGAGGCATCAGAGGTATCCATGCATGCTGCCCTTGCTGTTTCCTGTCCATTTCCGTGGTGTTTCCATCCTTTTCTGAGGTTCCCAGGTGTTTGGCCAAGCTTCCCTGTGCAGAGCCTTGGTCCCCTTGAAAAATGCTCGAGTCTCCCATTGACTTCAATGGGGCTCGTATATCTCGAATAACGAGTACTCGAGCATTTTAGTGCTCGCTCATCTCTATTCGTTACACATTTTTGATTGCAACAAAGTATAGAATAAAAAAATTATACAATTTATGGAAAGTCGAATCACTGAATGTCTACAGCTGCCACACAGATTTTAATTAACTGAAGTGTTAGGTGGTATTTGCAGTCAATTTCTTTCCCCAAGTTGGCAAAAAAATATATTTATTACTATATTGTGTAGGTCTTAATCTGTATCTTAAGCCTAATTGTTTTAAGTCTTAAAGGATAATAGATATTTATAGAAATAGACTCAGACATCTATAGATTTGTCATATACTGTAGTATGACAAACTCCTTTGCCCTCTACACATGTGATAACAGACGGTATCATGTATTTGTAATCTGTATTTATGTACACTCATGGTCTTATACTTCTTATACAAGCACATATTTTAATAATATATTATCATATGTGATAATTAGTTTTTATTGCAGTCAGGTGTATCTCATAAATGTTGTGGTGACCAGTCGTATAAGGAATGTTTCTAGATTCCAGCTGCACTATATAAGCCCATCAGCGTTATATGTAATATCATAGAAGAAAACACCTCTCTTGTGCCTTTGTAAATCTAGAGAAAAAAACTCTACCAAGAATCAGTCATGTCTCGAATCAAAGGAGGACCATGCGGCCAAAAGATCCAGTGCCAAGATCCATGCAAGAACCCATGCAGAGACCCCTGCCAGAAAGTGCCCATCTGCGTAGACCCCTGCCAGAAAGCGCCCATCTGCGTAGACCCTTGCCAAGACCGTAAGTTATTGAAGTCCTTATACATATTTTGACTGTCAGACAGCATTTGCCTGCTCTTCATGGATGAAATTTACATAAAAGGTTGAGTGAATATTCTGTGTAACTGGTATCATAGATTATGGACATGTAACTCATAGTCTGCACAACATAAACCTTTACATATGACTTTAATATCATGTTCTCTGTTTTCAGCATGTAAGCCTGGACGTGGTTCTTACAATGTGTACAAACAAGGTAATTATATGTCACTACACAAGACACAATACGCAGGGGGTGGGATGAGTTATCACTGGCATAATATGTGTGATAAAACTTGATTGTTTCTCCAAAATCTGCATGCAGAACATTTTTTTTTAAATGAGAAATTGCTTTGACTGGGGTGGTCAAAAAAATCCTGACTAGTATGTACATATGAGGCTTACATTTAAGCTGGCATAGGTAACAGTAGTCATTATGTAGGTTACAAAGCATTTATGTTGATAAAGTAGGTTAATATTTGTGGCCTCCCTCTGCAATATTCTGGGCCAATAGCTCTCGTTAGTGAGTATCCAATTTCACATTGAAGCCCCTTTCAAGTTTTCGCTGTACACAATATATAAAGGCAATATATTATGTAACTACCTGTGTTTCAACTTTTTGTTCCCTTCTTTGGACTCCATATTAGAATATAAAGTGTTTTTAGTAAGCAGAAGGATATAGAGTTTTATATAAATATATATATATATATATATATATATATATATATATATATATATATCTATATATATAGATATATATATATATATATATATATAGATATATATAGATAGATATATAGATAGATATATTTAAGCATTTGCTTGTTGTTGTGAGTGGGGAGTCTTACTAACAGCCATCTCTGTACATATCATAAAACACAAACATAGCATCACCGTTTTGACCCATAACTAAGCTATAAGGGAACAGAGATGCCAAAAAATACTATTAGAATGTTCTAATCTGTGATTTCTTTCCTGGCAGATCCCTGCAATCCCTGCTGTCCAGATCCTTGCCAGGGCCAAGGAGGCTACTACAGTAATAAATGAAGATATCACAATACAGTCTTAATTTCTTCCTTCTTGTCCACAAGATAAAACATGTCAAATTGTTATCTTGTTTTATGTAACACCATTAATTCAATCTTATTTTACTTGTGTTAACACATTCGGCTTCTAAATAAAACATTTCTGTGCATCTGAATTCTTAGCATTTTTGTAATCAAGTATCTATAAATGCTGGCGGATCAGGCTGGTAATTTGTTGGATATTTCCAGAGGATTAGAACATCAGGTCTGTCTGAGCCTTAGGAGATAGAATATTGTATGCTATAGGATCACACACAGCTGTGTGTTTCTACGTCCTTGGGTCTGAACCAACTGTCCAAGCATCAAAATAAATCTTATTCCTAGACATTTTTATGACTAGTTTTTATTGCAGTCATCAATAAGTAAGCAGTAGAGATGAGCGAACATACTCGTCCGAGCTTGATGCTCGATCGAGCATTAGCGTACTCGTAACTGCTCGTTGCTCGGACGAGTATTTCGCCCGCTCGAGAAAATGGCAGCTCCCGCCGTTTTGCTTTTTGGCGGCCAGAAACAGAGCCAATCACAAGCCAGGAGACTCTGCACTCCACCCAGCATGACGTGGTACCCTTACACGTAGATAGCAGTGGTTGGCTGGCCAGATCAGGTGACCCTGGGATAGACTAGCCGCTGCCCGCGCTGCTCGGATCATTCTCTGTCTGGATGCCGCTAGGGAGAGAGCTGCTGCTGCTCAGGGAAAGCGTTAGGGTGTTCTATTAGCTTACTGTTAGGCAGGAGTGATTCTTAAAGAACCCAACAGCCCTTCTTAGGGCTACAATAACGTTATAATTTTTTTTTTTTTTTTATTTGCAGCTAGTACCATATTGTGAGGAATTAGCAGGGGGACTTGCTACCGTTGTGTTTAGCTCTTAGTGACACACATATCCACCTCAAACACCAAAGTGGGAAAATTTATTAGGGGTTTGAGTAGAATTAGGCACAGTCTGCCAGTTTCTTTTTATTTTACGTTTATTTTTTTCATAACTCAGCGTCATCTCATCTGGCATAGTAGTGTGCTGTAATACTTGGCTAGAAAATAGCCATAGGAGAATACAAACGTCTTAATTACGACTGCAGTAGCGTTATATATATTTGATTTCTGGTTGATCTGCTGGTGGCTGTACTTGCTGCAGTGCATCTACTATCAAATTGGGAGCAATTTGGAGTCAGACTTGCGACCACTGTGTTTTAGTGACGCACATATCCATCGCAAAGACCGAAGTGGGAAATTTTATTAGGGCCCGGGGTTGTATTTCAACTAGGCACAGTCTGCCAGTTTCTTTTTATTTTACGTTTATTTTTTTCATAACTCAGCGTCATCTCATCTGGCATAGTAGTGTGCTGTAATACTTGGCTAGAAAATAGCCATAGGAGAATACAAACGTCTTAATTACGCCTACAGTAGCGTTATATATATTTGATTTCTGGTTGATCTGCTGGTGGCTGTACTTGCTGCAGTGCATCTACTATCAAATTGGGAGCAATTTGGAGTCAGACTTGCGACCACTGTGTTTTAGTGACGCACATATCCATCGCAAAGACCGAAGTGGGAAAATTTATTAGGGCCCGGGGTTGTATTTCAACTAGGCACAGTCTGCCATTTCCTTTTTTATTTTACGTTTATTTTTTTCATAACTCAGCGTCATCTCATCTGGCATAGTAGTGTGCTGTAATACTTGGCTAGAAAATAGCCATAGGAGAATACAAACGTCTTAATTACGCCTACAGTAGCGTTATATATATTTGATTTCTGGTTGATCTGCTGGTGGCTGTACTTGCTGCAGTGCATCTACTATCAAATTGGGAGCAATTTGGAGTCAGACTTGCGACCACTGTGTTTTAGTGACGCACATATCCATCGCAAAGACCGAAGTGGGAAAATTTATTAGGGCCCGGGGTTGTATTTCAACTAGGCACAGTCTGCCATTTCCTTTTTTATTTTACGTTTATTTTTTTCATAACTCAGCGTCATCTCATCTGGCATAGTAGTGTGCTGTAATACTTGGCTAGAAAATAGCCATAGCAATAGGATAGCATCGTTTGGTTTTAAAAACTAAAAAACACAAAAAAAAAAAAAAAAAAAAAAAAGTTAAAAAAAAAATACAAGTTATAACTTTCATTTTCAAAATGTTTAACCCGAGGGCTAGGGGTAGAGGACGAGGACGAGGGCGGGGACGTGGGCGTCCAACTACTGCAGGGGTCAGAGGCCGTGGTCCTGGGCGGGGAGAGACACCACCTGCTTATGAGGGAGCAGGGGAACGCCGCAGAGCTACACTCCCTAGGTTCATGTCTGAAGTTACTGGGACTCGTGGTAGAGCACTGTTGAGGCCAGAACAGTGCGAACAGGTGATGTCGTGGATTGCCGACAATGCTTCGAGCAATTTGTCCACCAGTCAGTCTTCCACGCAGTCCACCCATGTCACCGAAATCGGCACTCCTCCAGCTCCTGCACCTCAGCCTCCTCCCCCCCAGTCTGCCCCCTCCCAGCAAAATTTGCCATTTGAACCGGCATACTCTGAGGAACTGTTTTCTGGACCCTTCCCACAGTCACAAACCACTTGTCCGGTTGCTGATGAGCAATTTTCTGATGCCCAGGTTTTCCACCAGTCGCAGTCTGTGGGTGATGATGACCTTGTTGACGTAGTGGAAGAAGTGTGTAAAGAGGTGTCCGACGATGAGGAGACACGGTTGTCAGACAGTGGGGAAGTTGTTGTCAGGGCAGGAAGTCCGAGGGGGGAGCAGACTGAGGGATCGGAGGATGATGAGGTGACAGACCCAAGCTGGGTTGAGAGGCCGGGTGAACACAGTGCTTCTGAGACGGAGGAGAGTCCTCGACCAGAACAGGTTGGAAGAGGCAGTGGTGGGGCCAGACGGAGAGGCAGGGCCAGAGCTGGTGCATCAGCGCCAAATGTGTCAACTAGTGAAGCTCCCGTGGCGAGGGCTCCTGCGGCGAGGGCTAGATTTTCAGAAGTCTGGAGGTTCTTTAAGGAAACACCGGATGACCGACGGACTGTGGTGTGCCACATTTGCCAAACCAGGATCAGCAGGGGTTCCACCACTACTAGCTTAACTACCACCAGTATGCGCAGGCATATGAATGCTAAACACCCCACTCAGTGGCAACAAGCGCGTTCACCTCCGGCCGTGCACACCACTGCTCCTTCCCCTGTGTCAGCTGATAGTCAGCCCCCTGCCCAGGACCCTGCCACAAAAACCCCATCGTCACCTCCACGATCCTCCACAGCATCCACCAGCGTTCAGCTCTCCATACCCCAGACGCTGGAGCGGAAACGCAAATATAGTGCAACCCACCCGCACGCCCAAGCCCTTAATGTGCACATTTCCAGATTGCTAAGCCTGGAGATGCTGCCCTATAGGCTAGTAGAGACCGAGGCCTTTCGCAGCTTCATGGCGGCGGCCGCCCCTCGGTATTCGGTCCCCAGCCGCCACTACTTTTCCCGATGTGCCGTCCCAGCCCTGCACCAGCACGTGTCAGACAACATAATCCGTGCCCTGACCAACGCCGTTTCTGACAAGGTCCACCTGACCACGGACACGTGGACGAGTGCTGCCGGGCAGGGCCACTATATATCTCTGACGGCACATTGGGTTAACTTGGTGGAGGCTGGGACCGAGTGTGACCCTGCGGCTGGTCATATACTGCCGACGCCGAGGATTGCGGGGCCTACCTCGGTCCAGGTGTTTGAGGCCTACTATGCCTCCTCCTCCTCCCACCCCTCCTCCACCTCCTCCTCCGAACGACCATCCGTGGGCATGGCGCCATCAGTCGGTAGCTCTAGGCACAGCAGCAGTGCCGTCGCTAAGCGACAGCAGGCGGTGCTCAAACTGCTGAGCCTAGGCGATAAAAGGCACACCGCCCAAGAACTATTACAGGGCATCACGGCGCAGACTGATCTGTGGCTGGCACCGCTGAACCTGAAGCCAGGCATGGTTGTGTGTGACAACGGCCGTAACCTGGTGGCGGCTCTGCAACTCGGCAGACTGACACATGTGCCATGCCTGGCCCATGTGTTAAATCTGATAGTTCAGCGTTTCCTCAAGACATACCCCAATCTGTCTGATTTGCTCACGAAGGTGCGCCGCATCTGTGCGCATTTCAGGAAGTCCAGCACAGATGCTGCCACTCTCAGGGCAGCGCAGCGCCGCCTCCAACTGCCCGCTCACCGACTGTTGTGCGACGTGCCCACGAGGTGGAATTCAACACTGACCATGTTATCCAGAGTTTACCAGCAGCGCCGAGCGATTGTAGACTGCCAGATGTCAACTTCCACCAGAACTGGTAGTCAGGTCAGTCAGCTTCCTCAAGTCTACAATGAGGAGTGGACGTGGATGTCTGATATCTGTCAGGTGCTGAGTAACTTTGAGGAGTCAACACAGATGGTCAGTGGCGATGCCGCCATCATCAGCCTCACCATCCCGCTGCTTGGCCTGTTGAAAAACTCTCTGGTCAGCATGAAGTCGGAAGCTTTGCGCTCCTCACAAGAGACAGGGGAAGAAGATTCCCTTGTTGATAGCCAAAGCACCCTTAGGTCTGTTTCTCAGCGCATATCGGAGGAGGTGGAGGTGGAGGAGGATGAGGAGGAAGAGGAGGAGAATGTTGGCGAGACACAAGAGGGGACCATTGTTGAGTCCTACACTGTTGAGCGTGTATGGGCAGAAGAAGAGGAGTTGGAGGAGGAGGAAATGGACAGTCAGGCCAGTGAGGGGAGTGAATTCTTACGCGTTGGTACTCTGGCGCATATGGCAGATTTCATGCTAGGCTGCCTATCCCGTGACCCTCGCGTTCAAAGAATTTATTCCAGCACCGATTACTGGGTGTTCACTCTCCTGGACCCACGGTACAAGCAAAATCTTTCCACTCTCATCCCTGGAGAGGAAAGGAGTGTGGGAATGCATGAATACCAGCAGGCCCTGGTGCACAAGCTGAAACAGTATTTCCCTTCTGACAGCGCTAGCGGCAGAGTGCGTAGTTCTGCGGGACAAGTAGCGAGGGAGAGTAGGCGAGCAGGCAGCTTGTCCAGCACTGGCAAGGGTACGCTTTACAAGGCTTTTGCCAGCTTTATGTCACCCCAGCAAGACACTGTCACCTGTCCCCAGTCTCGGCAGAGTAGGGCTGATCTTTACAGAAAGATGGTGAGGGAGTACGTAGCTGACCATACCATCGTCCTAAATGATCACACAGCTCCCTACAACTACTGGGTTTCAAAGCTGGACATGTGGCACGAACTGGCGCTCTACGCCTTGGAGGTTCTTGCCTGCCCTGCCGCTAGCGTCTTGTCAGAGCGGGTTTTCAGTGCAGCTGGTGGCATCATCACCGATAAGCGTACACGCCTGTCGACTGACAGCGCTGACAGGCTGACGCTTATCAAGATGAATAAAGCATGGATTTCTCCTAATTTCAAATCTCCAGCAGGTGAAGGAAGCTCAACCTGAATAATTTATCCACTCCTCCTCCTCCTCATTTTCCTCCTTCTCCTCCTCTTTCTACAGTAAAGCAGAGGAAACTGGCTGTTTTTTGACAGGGCCCACTGGCTCTAGGTATAGTACTTTATGCATTTAATTTTTCTGGAGGGCCACCGACACGGTCCTCTGTTTTAAACAATTTTTGGGAGTGCCACATACAGGCACTCAATCTATTCAATTTTTCTGTAGGGCCACCTTTCCGGTCCTCTGTTTTAAACAATTTTTTGGGACTGCCACATACAGGCACTCAATCTATTCCATTTTTCTGGAGGGCCACCTACCTGCTCCTCTGGTTTAAAAACTTTTTTGGACTGCCACATACAGGCACTCAATCTATTCCATTTTTCTGGAGGGCCACCTACCTGCTCCTCTGGTTTAAAAACTTTTTTGGACTGCCACATACAGGCACTCAATCTATTCCATTTTTCTGGAGGGCCACCTACCTGCTCCTCTGGTTTGAAAACTTTTTTGGACTGCCACATACAGGCACTCAATCTATTCCATTTTTCTGGAGGGCCACCTACCTGCTCCTCTGGTTTGAAACATTTTTTGGACTGCCACATACAGGCACTCAATCTATTCCATTTTTCTGGAGGGCCACCTACCTGCTCCTCTGGTTTGAAAAATTTTTTGGACTGCCACATACAGGCACTATCCAAATTGAATTGTCTCCATAGCAGCCTCCACACGTTGTCTCCATTGCTACCTCCAAAAGTCGTCCATATAGCTGCCTCCATACATCGTCCCTTTATCAAACGAGGTTTGTCAGGCCGAAATTTGGGTTGTTTTCATGGATTCCACATCAAAGTTGTTAACTTTGTCGCCACCCTGCTGTGTTATCCACAAAATACACTGGCAAACTTTTACCATTTACGGATATTATTTCAGCGCTTCTTGCGCAGATGTTTACATTCCCCTCACCCGCCATATCCTAAACTTATAAGAACGCTACTACACTTGATCTTATACAAAAGGTTCTTAGAAGTGCTGTTTGGGGAGTAGCCTAGAGACAGGGGCTTGGATTGGCGAAAGCTCGCCTAGCAGCGGAGCGCCAGCTCCATGCGCATCATGCGCTTCTTGCGCATCTGTTTACATTCCCCTCACCCGCCATATCCTAAACTTATAAGAACGCTACTACACTTGATCTTATACAAAAGGTTCTTAGAAGTGCTGTTTGGGGAGTAGCCTAGAGACAGGGGCTTGGATTGGCGAAAGCTCGCCTAGCAGCGGAGCGCCAGCTCCATGCGCATCATGCGCTTCTTGCGCATCTGTTTACATTCCCCTCACCCGCCATATTCCAAACTTATAAGAACGCTACTACACTTAACTTGGTGCAGGCTGGGACCGAGTCTGACCCTGGGGCTGGTCATATACTGCCGACGCAGAGGATTGCGGGGCCTACCTCGGTCCAGGTCTCAAAGGCCTACTATACCTCCAAATCCTCCCACCCCTCCTCCACCTCCTCCTCCTCCGAATTACCATCCGTGGGCATGGCGCCATCAGTCGGTAGCTCTAGGCACAGCAGCAGTGCCGTTGCTAAGCGACAGCAGGCGGTGCTCAAACTGCTGAGCCTAGGTGATAAAAGGCACACCGCCCAAGAGCTATTGCAGGGCATTCCACATCAAACTTGTTAACTTTGTCGCCACCCTGCTGTGTAAGCCACAAAATATACTGGAAAACTTTTTTCATTTACGGATATTATTTCAGCGCTTCTTGCGCAGATGTTTACATTCCCCTCACCCGCCATATCCCAAACTTATAAGAACGCTACTACACTTGATCTTATCCGAAAGGTTCTTAGAAGTGCTGTTTGGGGAGTAGCCTAGAGACAGGGGCTTGGATTGGCGAAAGCTCGCCTGGCAGCGGAGCGCCAGCTCCATGCCAAGAACCAACTAACATAGTTTTAACTGCAGTACCTTTAATCTACTACTAGTTCACTGCCTCCATACATCGTCCCCTTATCAAACGAGCTGTGTCAGGCAGAATTTTGGGTTGTTTTCATGGCTTCCATGTTAACTTTGTCGCCACCCTGCTGTGTAATCCACAAAATATACTGGCAAACTTTTATCATGTACCGATATTATTTGAGCGCTTCTTGCTCACCTCCTGTGGTTCCTCTCTGCCACCCATTGGTTTGAAGCCTGAGTCCATTTAGGGTATGTTGCCATGCCACTCTCTAGCCTGCCGCTGCTGCCGCTGCCTCTGCATGCCGTCCCCTATAGTGTCAGGGTCAATTATTGGATGTTTTAGATGCTATCTAGCCTCATTCGGTCACTCTGTCATGGCCATGCTGTTGCCCATAATTTTGGCATAATGGTGCGATTAAGCAGCCTCAGAGGCATCCATGCATGCTGCCCCTGCTGTTTCCTGTCCATTTCCGTGGTGTTTCCATCCTTTTCTGAGGTTCCCAGGTGTTTGGCCAAGCTTCCCTGTGCAGAGCCTTGGTCCCCTTGAAAAATGCTCGAGTCTCCCATTGACTTCAATGGGGTTCGTTATTCGAGACGAGCACTCGAGCATCGGGAAAAGTTCGTCTCGAATAACGAGTACCCGAGCATTTTAGTGCTCGCTCATCTCTAGTAAGCAGACTTCACTGATGCCTTGTTTGTGATCCATAATATGCGCATCAGGACAACAGAAATATTAGAAGCCATGAGCCTGATAAGCTTCACTGACAATGGTCTAAAATTAATCTAAATGGTTTGGAAAATTCTGCAACAACCCCAACAGTTTTTGAAAAACAAAACTCATTTTCTATTGTAAAGGAATTAGATAGCAACACATTTTTCAATAAATTCTCACTGAAGATTTAAATCAACTATTGTAAAACCTATGTATGTAATTGGCTGGCAGACTTCTAAATCGCTTTCAGGTTGTACGATCATAAATCTTTTTCACATGTTCACATTTGTAGTAATGAATTGTGGCCCTCAGAAAGGGGGCTTGCACATCAACTTTTAAACTAAAAATCAAACTAAGGATTAGCTGACCCCTTTAACCCATTAACGAGCATGCCCGTTTTCATTTTTGCGCTTCAAGTTTTAACTCTCCACCTTATTTATTTTTCCATGTAAAAGAACTGCCTAACAAATTTCACTATGTAGTGACCATATTTAAAATTTCATACACTGGGAAGTGGGAAAAAAATTCCAAATGCTGTGAAAAATGCATTTGTGACATTTTCTTGAGCTTGGTTTGTACAGCTTTCACAGACATTTATTCTTTGGGTTAGCACTTTCACGGGGATACCAAATTTATATAGGTTTCATCATCCTCATAGACTGTAAGCTCTTGCGAGCAAGGCCTTCAGGGGCAGGGCCAATTGTTCCATATGACTGTTTCTAAGAATAAGAATAATTCTTTATTTATACAGTGCATGCAGATTACGCAGTGCTGCACAGTCCCTGTCCCCAATGGGGCTCACAACCTAATAAACTACTAATATGTTTTCGAGTGTGGAAGTTAACTGGAGGCCCTAGAGAAAATCCATGCTATATAAAAATTGTTATCATTATCATCATCATTATTAATGATTATTGTGTTTTAATACATTTAATTAAAAAAAACCTTCTGTACAAAAAAAAATGTTTATGCTTTTATGCTCTGTTATTCAGTCCCTTCAGAATGTCCATAAACCAAGAAAACATAATAACCAAACCATCATAAAAGTTTTTAACAGAACTTTTTATGGGTCCATACAAAGATATATGTTAGCGGCTTGCACCTACCCCTTAAGGTGGGGACTTTTAGGCCAAGCCTCCCATTGGACAGTAAACTGAAACATTTTGTTTTGAAATCACTTTGTTATAAGTGGTGTTGATTTGAGGAGAGACTGCTGCTGTTGGGAGATAATGGGTTCTTCCAATGGCGATTTATTATCAATTTAATTGTCATGACCATATGGGAAATTGCTGTACTTTTCTTGTTGTTACTGTAGAGAAAGCTTGGATGGATTTGTTGCGAAATAAGTACATCATAATGAGTTCTTCTGCCACCGCAGTACCGCCAGGGGACATAGTAGGGTTAATTATGTGTAGCCTAGAAGGAGTGAAATACCAATTATGCAGAATAGAAATGGTCGAATTTTTTGAAAAAATTTGATTTGACCCGAATCAAATCATGCAGGAATCAGATTAAAAAACAGGTATTTCCTGACTGCAGAGAGCCTGTAGGGTGTTGTAGAACGTTGTGCCATGCTCAAATTGGTTTGATTCTTCAAACAATGCTGTGTTTTAGTATAACACACACATGACAGCCGCTGCTTTTAGAATCACTTCACTCTTCATTTCCATGGGCACATACAGAGGCAGACTTGACCAAATAACTAAAGCGGGAATGCAGCCTGACAAGGTAACGTCTGTGCCAGCTAGAAAGGGACAGTGGTCAGTTGGCAGCAGCATGAGAAGGCTGCAAAGTGGCACAATGACAAATTATGGAGTTGGCAGCAACCTGGTAGGCCAGAGTGGCACAATGACAGAGTATGGACGTGGCGGCAGCAGCAGCAGCAGGAGAACACAGAGTGGCACAATGACAGTGTGTGGAGGTAGCAGCAACATGGTACTGGCAGCAACTGGCAGCAGATGTGTTGCATCAGGCGGGTGGCAGCATCAGAATAGTGGCTGAGGCAGGTAGTTACAATCCAGACTCTTTTCTCAACTTTTTGGGGAGGCGTCATGGCTGAGCTTATCTGATGCATAAGACATTGGTGTGTTGAAATCCTGGCTGATCCACGCCTGATACATCTTGACAAAGCTCAGTCTCTCCACATTACGGACAATCGGGTTCTCGTTGTGGTAACGATGACCCCCGCCGCACTGAACACCTGCTCTGATGCAACACTATTGGCCGGCAGGACAGCTTCTCTACCGCAAATTTGCAAGTTCGTCCATACATCAAGTTTGACTGCCCAGTAGTCCAAGGGATCCTCTACCTGGGGTGGTAGAGTGCTGTCCAAGTGGGCCACCCGCTGGTGCAGGGTCTGCTCCATGCCCTGCTGCGGCTGGTGGCGGCTACCCTCCTCAATAGGTGGGTGAAGGAAGCTGCTCATTAACGACTCCAGACTTAAGCTGCTGCTGATGGAGCCGCTACTGCTCCTACCCTCCCATTTCCCCACAGCAGCCGTGGCAGTAGTACGTGAGCAATGACTGCCAGGAATCCCCCGGTCATACCTGAAAGAGGATGGACAATGGCGCACATAGGCAGGGGCCAACTGTCTGCACAATATTTCTCTATAGTACGCCAGTTGTTTCTCCCTCTCGGCAGCTGGATAAAAGTCACCCATTTTGGACCGGTAGCGAGGGTCCAAGAGGGTGGAGAGCCAAAAGTCATCCCTATGGCGGATGTTGACTATTCAATACATGGATATGACATGTATTTCTTGCTCTCAACTTTAGCAACAAAAACCTATTGAAATTTGTGGAATTGGAGCACAAATCACTCCAGCAGCTATGTGAATTTGACTCATATTTCTTCCTATTCACTTCAGCAACAATAAAAAGAACTGCTATTTGGGGTATACAGATCCCCTCAAAACAGACACCTTGGGATAGGAGCAGAAATTGCTACAGCACAGTACAGTACAAGTAGCTAGACGCTGGAGACGGCAGAAGCAGTGTGAAATGCCACGACTGGAAATGGCTTCCTGTTTTTATAGTACATCACATAAGCCTGCTGGTTGCTGATTGTCTTACATGTCTGCACATGTCATCGAGGGTGTTCCTTTCTCCTGCCCAGGGTTCTCTGTCCCATGTAACACGTTCTGCTTGCGCCTATTTTGGTAATAAAGGAGAAAAAAAAAACTTTGTTCCCACGAATCACTGTAAGCTTCGGATTTGTGACAAATTTTCCCTGAATTTTGTACAAAATTCCTCTTCGTTAGAATTGATTCACCCCATCTCTAATAGAGGCATATCTTTTTTCTACAATCAATTATGCACAAATGGGAAAGAAATGTACAGTTTTTTTTATATCCATTTATATCAGGGGGTGATTTTAATTTTTAGGGGTTTTTTGTTACCTTTTTCAGAACCCCCTTGAAAATTTAACCCAACGTTGTCTGATTGATCTTGCCATATATTGCTATACTACAGTATGGCAGTATATGGCGATTTTACACATGATCTATTACAATGTGCCACTGGCAGATTGTAACAATTCTTCTGTTATCATACAGCCTATAGACTTATAAAGACTCAAGGATGCCATTGTGACACTTGTACCTGAGGCAACCATTGCAATCATGGCACTCCGATGACGTCATGGGGAATGCAAATCTCAGCCAAGATGACTTCCAACTGGTGCTGGCAGCTGCAATAGTAACAATCAAGGCATAAACACCCGCGAGTGTTACCGGTGGGTGTTTGCATCATACACCCACCTTGTATGGAGAAGGCTCAGCACATAAGCTCTCTCTATACACCTGCAGCCGATGTGTTAAGCATAGATGCGTCAAGGGCCAGCGCCGGCAAAGGGCATACCCCGGCAAGTGCCAGGGCCCAGAGCTGCTTCTTTGGGGGCCTACATAAGGCTGTACATATGAAATCCATGAGGTTGAGGGGGATTGTAGCTAATGAATCCACATAGAATTAAAATAAGCATTAGGGGGCTTTATATAAAAAAACCATGACAGGGCTATTTGGTATCATAAACTAGGGAATAGTTTAGGGAACAGGAGACTGTTTTAGTTTTTGCATTTTTAATGCTGTCACGTGAGTTCACTGCAAAGAGGCCTACTGTGCATCTGTTGTCCAGGGACCTACTGAAACCTGGAGCCAACCCTGGATATGTCACACATGGGTGAACTTTTTATGTACCATAATTTGCATACCTCATAATATCTTTATACTGCCTAGGAATAGACAGAGTGGAGACATATACACATTGTGAGGCCCTCATTTTGAGGATCCTCATTTCACTTATTATAAATCTCTGTAATTTTTGTGTTTTGTACTTTGAATTTTTTTAAGATGTAATGTATGTGAAACCCTTATTCAATGTTCAGCAATAGAATAGGTACTCTGTAATTATAAAATAGTAAAATAATTTAACCCCTTACCGACTCATGCCGTAATAGTACAGCGCACATCGGGTGGAGTTACATGTAGAGGGTTCACGGGCTGAGCCCTCTCCATAGCCGGTAAGTCTTTGCTGCATATTGCTAGCACCGATCGTGGGTGTTATCCCTGTGATCGCCGCCAACAAAGCTGCCGGCATCTTGCTGATGATTGTCCCTCCCGTGACATTTTCGGGGAGCGTCGATTGGTCGCTATTTGCACATTTTAATGAATGAGATGGACAATCCCCATAATAGTCACCCTGTAGTATGGCAGTATATGGTAGGATCAATCAGACAAACTAGGGTTAAAGTACCCTAGGGCAGTGGTGGCGAACCTATGGCACTAGTGCCAGAGGCGGCACTCGGAGCCCTCTGTGTGGGCACCCAGGCTATCACCCCAGAATGAAGTTCACCAGACAAGACTCAAAGAATCTTCCTGGAGAATCTTCCTACAATATTAGACCAATTTGCCCTCCTTCTTTCAACTGCATTGCTGTCCTTAGGAGGCTGAACGATTGAAAATTGTCAAAGAAAAAGGAGAAATAAATTACTACTTAAATTGCTGCCCTGGCACTTTGCAATAAATAAGTGGCTTTTAGGTTAAGTTTGGGCACTCCGGCTCTAAAAGGTTAGCCAACACTGCCCTAGGGAATCAGAAAAATAGTAAAAATAAAAAAAAAGTTAAACAAAAATTATAATCAAAAAACATAAAATTGTAAATAACCCCCTTTTCTGTAGAACTGATATAAATCTAAATAAACATTAAAAATCATAAACACATTAGGTATGGCCGCCTCCAAAAATGCAGATCAAAATATACTGCTTTTAGCCCTTTAGTGGAAAATAGCACCCAAAGTCGAAAATGCCACTTTTTTGCCATTTTGAAAAATATAAAAAATTCTATAAAAAAGGGGGGCATGGCTTGGCCGCAGGAGTGTATGGCCGCGTGAGTCCGGAGCTCCGCTAAGAACCCACCATACAGCAACACCCAGCAGCACCATAACGCCATCGGCACCATAAGAATGCCCAACAACATAGGGGCACAGGCAGGGAGGAAGCGGGGGGCAAAGGAGCAGCACATTAAGCCGCAACAGCATCAGAGCGGCCCAGCAGCGGCAGCCGCATTAAAAATCCAAGACGGCGCCGCCCGCTGTACCACACAGCAGGGGCGTCGCTAGGTCAAAAGATCCGGGGCCCGTGCCCCGGATCTTTTGTCCTGTGCCCCGGATGTCTGTGGATCATTAGGACACTTCTGCTGTCAGCAGCTTTCTACATTCTCAATTTTATCTGTGCATTCTGGACACAGACAGAGGTGAGTAGTCAGGGCCAGCGTTAAGGACTGGGCTGATAACAGGGTCAGGGAGTGCATGTGTGCATCTTAGCAGCATGTAAAAGCCAGCGGCAGCAGCTTACTGCTTCCAGCAGAAGACGCTTTCACTTAGCAGCTGTGTGTAGCCTCTGTGCTGCACTGTTCTGCTGTTAACTCCAGCTCCTTCTATATCTGTATACCTCCATCCCCCAACACTGCTCCCTGTGCTATCCAGCCCCCACAGCATCAGCTAATCACTAGCCAGCACTTGCTGTGATTCATTATCAGATCGTCGGGACAGAGAGACTGGGGAGGATACATACAGCAAGTGTGAGTCTCCATGTCCTGCTTACCGATTCCTCTGAAGTTACAGGCTTACCAAGCAAATGTGTTGTGTGAAGTATGCATACCTCCCAACATTTGGGAAAAGGAAAGAGGGACAAAATGGCGGCACGCGTAGCGTGCCGCGGCGATCCCCCTAAGCCACACCCCCAATCACTCCCTGGCCACGCCCCAAATTTTAACCATATTAAAAATAATAAAAATCATAATTTAAAAAAAAAAAAAAATTATCCTCATTGGGATTTGAACCCAGAACCTGCAGTGTCCATGTACAATAATAACACAGCGCCTCAACCCACTGAGCTATAACCTCAGTGATTAACAAGTGGAGAATTTTGGTAACTAAGAACTATATACTGCCTTGGTATATAGGGAGGGATCTTCTCAGATTATTGTAATTATTGAGACTATTATTATTATTATTATTGAGATGATTATTATTATTTTTACCATTATTAATAATCATCTCCATAATAATAAAATTTATAATAATAATAATAATAGTCTGAATAATTACAATAATAATCTCTGAGAAGATCCCTCTCTATATATCAGTGCATTAGTCTGTGTCACAGTGTAAATGGCTGATAACATGTCTTACTTACCAGAAATCCTCAGCTCTGTATCACTGGGCTTATAGCTCAGTTAGTTAAGCTCCTGTCTGCAGTGCACAGGGTCCCAGGTTCGAATCTCAGCCTGGCCAAAACTTTATTTAATTTAATTATATAAAGAGCTTGTGTCTGGGGAAGACCTGGAGACCATATATGGACAGATAGAGATCTGAGCTGATGACGTGGTCCCTGCTCTCCGGCTGAGCCGACACTTCTCTGAAAAGGATTCCCTGCCCGATGTCTGCTCTGGGGAACCCTAGGAGATGCAGCGACCATATATGGACAGATCTGAAGCTGATGACGTGGTCCCTGCTCTGCGCTAAGCCCGACACTTCTCTGAAAAGGATTCCCTGCCCGATGTCTGTAGAAGCCATTCTGTACTGTGAGTTCAGACTTTCAAAGTATTTACTATGCGGACACAGCGCCGGGACAAAGCGGGACCTGGGGGGAAAATTCGTGACAATATCATAGCTGCCCGTGACGCGGGGCAGGGGTACGAAAAGCGGGAAAGTCCCGGCAAAATCGGGACGGTTGGGAGCTATGAGTATGTATAGAATCTATTGCAATGTACATGGATATATACATGCTATGAAAGTGCTAAGGTGTGTTTATATGTATATTTGAGCAGGATGTTTACCTGTGTATATTGTACACTTTTACACTGACCATTAAGTGTCATGATTCTCTCAGTCAAGAACTATTATTCATCTGTGAACTGACAAAAATCAGTAATAAATCCAAATATGCACTGAACATTGCACTTGAATTATTTCACTGCTATAAAATTGGTGCTGTGCTCACAATGTCATTACTTCTATTGTTCTGATGCCTCAGATAATCACAACAGACATTGAAGTTAGGCTGCATTCACATTAGGCTCGCATACAATGGCGCACTGGAGAGTAGAAGGGGTGAGCAGCTCTCCATAGGAAATGGCGCAGCCCAGCCATACACACGGGGAGAGATAGAGAATGTTCTATCTTTTTCCCATGTACAGTGCGGCGTGTGGCACAGTACCACTGCTGGGTTACCATGGCTGTCGAATATCCAACCGCAAAACTGTGAATGCAGCCTTTCTTTCAGGACCAGGTTTTTACAGGATTTAGCATTTTTGCCCTTTACTACATATTTTTTTAGATTTTTCTGTATACATAACTCTATGAGGGCTTGTTATCTGTTAGACACATATTATACTCTACTGAAATCATTTATATTCTATGTCGTACTGGGAACTTGAAAAACAATACAGAAAAAAGGTTTGTTTTCACTGTACGGTCCAGATGACACCTCCCTTTCATTCATTTACTTCAATCACAGAGATATTACATTCATATAGTTTTGTTACGTCTTTCCACCTATGACATTCACATTTTCATGGGTGGGAAAATTGTGAAGAAGAGCCAATTTGGAAATGTATTCTTCTTTTCTGTCCCAGCATTCATATTGTGGGTTCATTATTTTTATATTTTGATGGATCAGGTTTTTTAAAACACAGCAATACCTGTCATGTTCATGATTTTATTTTTATTTGCATTATAGGGAAAAAGGATTTTTTTTTAAAAAACTTTTATTTCAGACCCTGTAGGTTGCTTGGATTTAATTTAGCTTCAGTAGTCAGTTCTTTAAATATTAAAATAAAAATAAAGATGCCTCTCTGCCATCAGCGCCGTACCCCACTAGAGAGTGCAGGAAACTGGGTAACATCACTGCATTGCATCTCCTGATTCCTGCAGCTCAGTACAGTGGCCGGGTGCAGGAGACGTGGTATAATCATATCACCAAACCTCCTCCTTTAGTGAAGAGAGGCTTGTGACTGGCATGGGGCCATAACTTGTGTGGTGACATGATTAGTGTGGGGCATTACTAGCATGGGAGCATTACTAGCCTTATAGCATAATTATTGTTAGGGTATTACTGGCGGTGGCATTGTGGCACAATTAGTGTGGGTCATTACAGGTTTGAAGAATTAATAGGTGGGTGTCACCCTAATTAGTGAGGGTCATATTGAAGGGATATTCAAGGGGAATTTGCATTTATATTATTCAACTCTAATTGAGGGGCTATTAGGTGGTTGACACTTTGAGGGGCCAGAGGAAATAGGTAGCAATCTCCCTTGTGGTTTCTGTAGCTGTATATGATAAGTACTGTTGTTATTAGCACAAGCACATGTGAATTGGGGCCCGTGCCCCGAATCTTTTATGACCCTAACAACGCCCCTGCCACACAGGCACACTCTCGAGAGGAGCGTCGGATCGCCTGACATTTGGCTGGCAGCCAAATAAGACCGGTGGACCAGGAGATTCCCCCCTGCACACGACCATGCAGGGGGAGAAAAGTAAGTACCTGCACCGATCCTCCTCACCAGGAGATACACATGCACTAGTTGACACCGAGGAAGATAGCAGCATGCCCCCACTGTGCTTACCAGGCAGCAGCAGTCAGGGACCAGGCAGCATAGATAATGCAGACTCACCCTCAGGAAGTCCTGCAAAACAAAAATCTAAACATGATATTGAGCCATCCGAACAGGAAACAAGCAACTCAGCACAATTTAATATAACCAATGAGGAAGAAACAGATATGTTTGCTGCAATGCAAGCCTCAGACAGATAAATATCCGAAAATATGCTTAAGAACATGCTATCAGTTCTCAGAGACTCCTTACAAAAAGATATTTCTATCTTGATAAAACCATTACAAAATTCGATCGAGGAAATAGAAGACAAAGTCGACCATGTTGAGAACAAAATGGCGGAATACGCCAATGCTTTTAATGAGCTGGCAGACTCTCATAACTCCCTGGAAGATACTGTTTCGTCAATTCAAACTAAACTGATAGACTCAGAAGATCGTGACAGACGGAACAAAATATAAGAGGAGTACAAGAAACAGTGTCCAACTCCCAACTATGCACTTTCGTGCAACAAATGACGAAAACAATACTTCCACACCTGGCCGAATATGAACTCAGCATAGACAGAGCGTACCGAGTTCCTAAACCAAGCAACCTGCCAGATACCATACCAAGAGATGTGCTGGCCAGATACACGATTTACCACGTTAAAGAGCAGCTATTAGCGCAAACAAGAAAGCTAGCAAGTCTACCAGCACCGTATGATAATATTAAATTGTACGTGGATCTCTCTGCCGCTACCCTTCAAGCTAGGAGAAACTTTGGACCCATAACCACTCTTCTAAGAGACCACGAAATCCAGTATAGATGGGGTTTCCCCACAAAAATACTAGTAAAGAGACAAAACAACATAATACCAATAAAATCTTTGGATGAAGGCTTTGAGCTCCTGGAAGCATGGGGCATCACAAAGGAAAAAATAGATCTAGCCAAAGCGAGACCCAAATCTATGACAAGAGTGAACCCTGAATGGCGCACTAATCCCAGGGGAACTGCTCCACCTTAATCACTTGTTCCATGGTGGTTTCCAATCCTAACTTTAATCGCTAGTCTAAATGGCGGTTTCGAGGCGGTGACTTCTGGACTTTCACGTTTCCACCGAGTCTACTGTTACCCTCACTTCTATATCAGTACTATATAGGTGTAATTAGTACTACTTAGTTGTTATTTGTGTCACTTACTAAGCTTGACACAACTGCTGTTATGTTTGACCTGAAACTGTTAACAAAATTTCAATTTTCAAATAATTTATTCGACATTTGGAGGATTCACCACACTACAGAGAAAGACTACACCTACTATTCCCCAAGACACAAGACCTATTCACGAATAGACATGATCATTTCCGATAGATTTTTACTAGATAAAATGACATACTCTCACATAGGTAGTATACAGTGGTCAGACCATGCCCCGGTAGAAGTCACATTTCAAGACACATACTCCTGCAACACAGACTATATATGGAAATTAAACATCTCAAACCTGGCAAAACCAGAGAATTCTGCCTTCATTGAGAATAGCCTGAGAAATTTCCTTTCTGCCAATGACAATGATGCAGCAAGCCCCTTTTCAGTGTGGACTACACACAAAATGTACATTAAAGACGACCTGATTAAACTGGGCAGCAAATTAAAAATACAAAGAAAGAGGGAAATTGCATCCTTGATGCTTCAAATAGAATTCCTAGAAAGACGAAACGAAACTCAGCCATCCACCTCTATTAATGATGCCCTAACTGAAGCTAGGAACAATCTACCCAATTTACTGTTAGACAATTACACTAGATCCTTGGAAAAACTCAAACTCAAATACTACGCACATGACCAAAAAGCTGGAGCTTTACTGGCCTGTCGCTTCAATGCAACCAAAAAACTAGGATACCTTACATTTTCCACCATAAGTCAGGGGCAAAATTAATGTCCCCCAGAGACATAGCAAATGGCTTCATGGACTACTATTCGGAACTATACAACCTAGCAAGTAACAATCTATTACATCCCCCTACGGCAGACTTAATAGCAAATTTTCTGGATAAAATATCAGAAACAAAATTAGCAAAACTAAACTATAAAAGTAGAGGAAATTAGTAGAATAATTAATACACTTCCAATGAATAAAGCCACAGGCCCAGACAGTTTCACAGGAGCATATTATAAAAAATTTGCAAAAATATTAACCCCTTACATGCTCAAAATTTACTCCTTAGCTACATAAACAGGGAAATTCCCAAAAGAATTCCTGGAAGCCATAATTATTACCCTACCAAAACCTGGGAAAACACTTGATTCTCCGGCCAATTTCCACCCAATATCCCTGCTAAATGAGGACGTAAAAATCTACGATAAATTACTTGCCACAAGACTAAAACCAATCCTAAAAATATTAATAGGACCAGACCAAGCGGGCTTTATACCCTCAAGACAGGCCCCTGATAACACCAGAAGGGCAATAAACATAATTCAACACTGCGAGATAAATAACATCCCAGCCGCTTTAGTTACTGTCGACGCTGAAAAAGCGTTTTACAGGGTTAATTGGGATTATTTATTTTCGGCACTCCAAAAATATGGACTTAAAGGTCATATTTATATGGCTATTAAAGCACTATATTCTCTACCTTCAACCACAGTGTTCCCGCGAATTTACCCTATCCAATCCCCTATCCCCAATAATATTTATTTTAGTAATTGAGCCACTGGCTATAACATATCAGAGCTAACCCTAACATCCAGGGAATAAAGATCGGAAAATTAGAACATAAAATTGGACTTTTCGCGGATGATATAATCCTGTTCCCAACAAACCTAGAACACTCTATAACACACATATTCGCAGCAATGGAAGTATTTAGCAGCATATCATATTATAAAATAAATAACAATAAAACACAAATCCTTCCTATCAATATTAAGAGCAAAAATTTCTTCTGGACTGGAGGAAACAGAGCATTAATTATCTGACCTTCCCAGTAGATAAACTATTCCCTACAAACTTTCTGCCCCTCATATCCAAGGTGAACACAGAATTGGAAAAATACTCCAAATTCATTTTATCATGGTTCAGCAGAATTGCAACATATAAAATGCTAATTCTTCCAAAATACCTATACGTAATAAGAACAATACCTATTCCAATCCCCGAGTCCTTCTTTATCAAAACCAAAACACAATTTAATAAATTCATTTGGCAGGGCAACCATCCTCAAATAGCCTTTAAAACGCTTTCCAAAAACAAAAGCATAGGCGGCCTAGGCCTTCCCGATTTAAAAGACTACTACCATACATCCTTGCTGGACCAATCCCAATTCTGGTGGTCAGACCCCCAGGACAAAATATGGATAAGCATAGAAAAAAACTACCAAAACAATATACACCTCATAAATAGAATTATGACCCATACAAGGAGAATTAAACCTCCTCCCCCTAAACTTCTAACAATGCAAGCCACAGACAGAGCATGGGAAAAACTTGTTTTAACCCAAAAGGAAGATCAGGTTATCCCCCCACAAAAAATCCCTATCAATATCCTGGAATTGATAATCCCAAATATGAATTTAAACACATGGTGCATCAATGGTGTTCACTCAATCAACGATATACTTTCCAATGAGAAAATTTCCCCCTACAATATTCTCATGCAAAAGATTTTTCTTCCAACAGCTGAATTTTTTAAATACATGAGAATAAGAAGCTTCCTAAATGCAACTCCAATCCCTTACCCAAGCATTAATCCAAAGATTATTCTAAAGCTACAAGACCCACTAGGCATAAGGAAGGGGATATTTTTCTTCTACAACTTGTTAGAGAATAAAAAATAATTTTCCAAACTTCCCCATATGCTCAAATGGGAACAAGATTTAAACACATCCTTTTCAGATGAGCAATGGATGAAGGCTATCCAAATAACCAACTCTCTAACCAGATGCGCTTCCCAGCAAGAAACCCTGGCCAAAACCCGTATGAGATGGTACTTCACTCCCTCCCGTTTAAATAAGATATATCCCTCCACATCACCGCTATGTTGGAGGAAATGCGGGGGTAATGGATCAATACTCCACATTTTATGGTCATGCCCAGTAATAAAACCACTATGGGAAAGAATGTTTCAGATACTTTCCAATACCCTAAACCAACACATAGCACCCTCACCAGCCACTGCGTTACTGCTCATAGGAGTAGAAAAATTCACGATCAACAAAAGAACCATCATTACTCATACTTTAATGGCCACAAAACTAGTCATTACCAGACATTGGAAGGAATTAGCCAAGTGAACAATAATTGCACATTTGAAAAATACATAGCCCTCCAAGAAAATAAATACCATAGACACCTGGATGACTAGTACTTTCTACCACCAATAGCTTTATCATCAGCCATATCATCATGAGTCCAATTATAACACCCTACAAAATCAGATCCAACGAGATAACTCTGTTGCCAGAACAAACCCCCCCCCCTTTGTGCAGGCTCCATCCCCAAAGTTGTTAGTTTTCTCTCTTATTATTATTACTGTATCTATGTTCTGTTTTATTAAAGTTAATGGAACTTAGCAGACAAAGGAAAAAAAAAGTGGATCCATTTCTAACTACGCATTAGAGACTGTGACAAAGTAGGATAAATGGATGAACCCATTCCAGATAACCCAAATTTAGCTGAACATTAATAAAGATCTACCTAATGTACGACTAAGTGATCAACTCAGTTGTAATGTTCAAAATATATGTCCATTGTTCACTAAGCAATCATGTATGTTGTTAGGTTGCAACACAAATTACTGTATGTAACCTTATTGTTTTGTTAAAATAAATAAAAAAATACTTTAAAAAAAAAAAGAAAATAAATACCATAGATATAAACTAGCATGGGATAAATGGATTACTAGCCTCTACTACCAAGGGTAATTAATCGGTTTACTCGTAGCAAGTCTCAGGTCTTTGTTAATTTGGTTTAACTGTTGAATTGTTTTTGACTGTTACTAACAGTTACCCACTTCTTATTATGCAACAGTTCTAATATTAGTAATACCCTCTAGAAACTAAAGGAACTGACTATATTATATATGCACGGTATTTGAATACTTCAAATTGATGCTAGTTCATTCATAATGTACTTAGAACTGGATAGATAAGTATAACAACATATAATATGTCTCATTGTATATGTATGTCTACTGAAACATTAATAAAAATTCAATAAAAAGTGATGCAAAGGTCCTACAGTCCTAAAAACGATAGCATTGAAAACATCATCAAAAGTCACACAAAGCTCCGGAGGCCGAAGTATGATAAAGTTATTAGTGCCAGAAGATGGCAAAATAAAAAAAAATAATTTTGTACAGGAGGTTTTAATTTTTGTAAGTATTTGAAAACATTATAAAAACTATACAAATTTGGTGTGATCGCACCGACCCAAAGAATAAAGTAGACATGTCGTTTGGGGTGCACAGTGAAAGACATAAAATCCAAGTCCATAATAAAATGATGCAAATGCATTTTTTCAACATTTTCACTGTATTTGGAATTTTTTTCCTTCTTCCCAGTAAATGGCATGGGATATTCAATACCATCACTATGAATTACAATTTGTTATGCAAAAAACAAGCCATGACACAGCTCTTTACATATAAAAACAAAAAAAGTTATACATTTTTGAAGGTGGGGAGTGAAAAATGAAAATACAAAAAAGGGCCAGGTCGTTAAGGGGTTAACAGAGAAAGGACTAATCCCTGTCCCTGTATATTCATCCAGTGATTAATGAGTCTTCAAACTTATATTTGTGCTGTATGCAAATTATATGTCCATCTTTTTTAACATGTCTCAGCTGTGCTGAATAGAAGCAACTGCAGCTGAAAATTATGACTCATCCTGCTCTCCTCCTCCACTCTCCCTGTGTCTGTGAGATGGACTGTGAGAGAAAGAGGCACAGTGGGTAACGCCAATAGGATCCAAAACAAGAAAAAAGACAGCAACCAATGTATTTACCAAAAGCTGTTTGTTTGATGCAAGCAGCCCAGGGTCCTAGTGTGCAGGATCCATAGTCCAAGACAAAATACCAGAGAAGGCCACAGCATCCAATATGATGAAAAAAGGTTAAACCTTTATTCACACAGGCAAAGAAAAAACTGCAAGGTTTCAATTCACCATGCTTGACAAAGATTCATGGTGAATTGAAACGTTGCAGTTTTTTCTATGTCTGTGTGAATAAAGGTTTAACCTTTTTTCATCATATTGGATGCTGTGGCCTTCTCTGTTTTTTTTTTTGTTTTTTTTAACGCCAATAGGAAGGATTGGAGGAGTAAAAAAACAGGTTGTTGTGTATATATGCAGAGGCACCATAGTGAGATAAGAGAAAGTCTGAGGCAAAGGCACTGGCAAATGCAGAGAAAAGTGAATGGAACAGATTTATTCAAAGTGCCCAACCCCTTTAACTCTATTGGACCGCCTACTGACTTTAATGGTCCACGGGCGAAGGTCTGGAGTCTGCAGCGACATCTTAAGACGTTGCTGCAGTTTTCTGCTGCTCCCACGCTAGGCACGGGACCTGGTCTCCGGGTGTCAGAGTCATCCGGTGAAACTAGGGGGAAGGGAAATGTGGTCCGTTACCACTTCTTTCTCCACTCCTCACAGCATAGCGCTGAATGAGCATCCCCCGCTACACTACAAAAAGCATCGCCATAGTCGCCCTGTTTGCCAGAGACAATACATATTATATATCAAAACGACAGAAACTAAATAGGGAATTAAATAATAATGTTCGTTTTGAGTTCATTTGAAAATTAAAAAGTACTATAAATAACAAAAAAAAAACCTGCAAAAACATTTAAGGTAGCATGCAAAAAAAAAAAAATAAATAAATTATGGCCCTTAAACCGGAGCAAATGAAAGTTCGCTAAAAATGCCAGGTCACTGGTGCCTTTTCAGCCCACGTCATTAAGGAGTTAAGACCATATTACAGGCCATTGATACAAGAGACAGCATCTGTTACACCCAAACAATGCACACTTGTCTGGTTTTACTTAAATCAGTAAACTAGCTTTTAATGTATGACGAGCCTTATCTTTACATACATAGTAACACTACCTCCTGCCATCTTATGCTCAAATATTATCCAGCATAAACTAGTATTTTACTAAAACTTTAGTTTTTAAGAAACTTTTTGGTTAAACCAAGGAACAAAAAGCAAATTAATCAAATCCACCATGCTTACTAATCTGTAGGGGCGTGGGGCTAACATACATGGAAAAGAATGACAAACTCCATTTTCTCCACGTCACATTGTGCCACGCATACACAAATGGTATGTCAGACACATTTTATCTGCATAGCTTTAATTCAGCAATCATGTATTTACTATTAATCTCAATTTAATCCCTATAAAGTGTATCCCAAGTTATATTAAATCATGTTTTATTGCAGTCAGGTGTATATTACATCATCTTGCAAATGTTGCGGTGACTAGACACAATTTATGGATTACAGTTCTACTTTATAATAAAGACTTAACCTTCTATTCAGCATCATTGACAAAAATATCTACACTTTACACTTTCTGGGGTGAATATAAACTTCACAATTCAATCATGTTTGGAATAAAAGAACCATTTGGCCAAAAGAGGGTATCCCTACGAGAACCCAAGCAGGGACCCCAGTATGTGTTTACAATGTGTGTGTGTAATCTATATACAGGGTATGTGTACAATGGTTTATGTCCAAGTAGAATATATGTGTATTCTCAAGTATAATGTACAGAATGGGGATGCATTGAGGTATGTGGGGCCCCAATCCGAGTTTGCTCTAGGACCCACAGAAGTCTTGCTATGCCATTGGCTGCGCTTCCTGTCACCTCCAGTCTTTGTATGGAAGCAGAGGCGCAGAGGTGACATCACGACTATAGTTTGCACCCGCTCCAGCTTCTGACTGTGGACTGTGTAACGCTTAACTATAAATTGCATCTTGTAACTACTAAGTGCTAACTTATAGTATTGACATAAAAATGTATGGAGCCTGGAGCTCCTCAGGCTTATATGCATAATTTTAAAATACTATTTTTGAAAAAAAAACAGGGAATAAGAAGCTAAAAGAAGAGAGGATCCTGCAAGAGGGGAAACACACCAGTTTGTCAGTGCGCTTGGTTTACAATCCTTCATCCTGCCGGTAGATGTCCTTTAACCCCTTCCTGACATTTGACGTAATAGTACTGCATCGCGGGAGGTGCGTTCCCGCAAAATGCAGTACTATTACGTCAAACTTCTGGCCCCGACTCCTGAACGGAGCCGGGGCCAGAAGCTGCGAGTGCCTCTAACTGCCTCTAACACCCGCCATCGGAGATTTCTCCGATCGCGGGTGTCAGCCCCTAACAAGCAGCGTGTTAAAGGCATTTAAAATGAATCGGACACCCCCCCCCCCCCGCGGCGCTTACCGGGGAGGTCCGCTGTTCCGATTGCTGCCCCGGGACTGCCAGTGCCCGGGGCTGCGCAATCCTCCTTCTGGGAGCCGGGTCCATGCCTTCTGGCAGGACCCGGCTGTAACACACTGAGCATGCGCAGCAGCAGAAGTGTGTCACATAATACAGTGTAATACATCTGTATTACACTGTGTAATGTGAAGAAGAGCTTGAACAGTGGATCGCTTGTTCAAGCTTACCTGTAAAAGTAAATTAAAAAAGTTAAAAACATTAAATAAAAACATTTTTTAATAAAAAGAAATAATTAAAGTTAAAGTCCCCTAAACACAAATATTCCCTATACACATGCAATAAAGTGTGAAAAACACAAAATCGCCAAAAAAACCCACATATTTGGTATCTTCGCGTCCGTAAAGAACCGTACAATAACTCAGAATCATTATTGGACCCGCTCGGTGAGCTCCAAAAAACTAAACCCGGGAAACAAGACAAAAATGTAAATTTATCATAAAATCTCTGCACAAAAATGTTCTAAAAAGTGATCAAAAAAAGTTATGTGGGCCAAAATGGTACCACTGAAAAGAACAACTCAACACGTAAAAAATAAGCCATAAACTAGCTCTGTCAACCAAAAAATATTAAAGTTATGTCTCCGAAAAGATGGCAATGCAAAAACAAATGAGATTTCCTCTATATTAGTTTTTATCCAGTAAAATTGTAAAAATAAATGAAAAACTATATAAATGAGGTATCACCGTAATCGTAGTGATCTGTAGAATAAAGATGATATAGTATTTTAGTGTACGGTGTACGACCCCCAAAAAATACAAAAAGTAAACCAAAATTGACAATTTTCTTTTCACAAATACATTCAAGAGTTAATGAAATCTCATCAAAAAGCTACAGACCCACTAAAATGAAGTACAGGCGGTCCCCTACTTAAGGACACCCGACTTACAGACAACCCATAGTTACAGACAGACCCCTCTGCCCACTGTGACCTCTGGTGAAGCTCTCTGGATGCTTTAAAATAGTCCCAGACTGCAATAATCAGCTTAAAATTGTCTGCAATGAAGCTTTATTGATAATTCTTGGTCCTATTACAGCAAAAAAATTTGAAACTCCAATTGTCACTGGGGCAAAAAAAAAAATTGTCGGGAACTACAATGATAAAATATACAGTTTCGACTTACATACAAATTCAACTTAAGAACAAACCTACAGTCCCTATCTTGTATGTAACCCGGGGACTGCCTGTATTTGTAAAGTGCATCTCATGTCGTAAAAAATAAGCCCTTATATGTCCAAATTGCCCAAAAAATTAAGATTGTATAGCCAATAAAAAGTGACAATGCATAATCTGCTCTGAATAGCGCGGCTTCCCTTCATTGCCCTGGCGTGTGCCCATACAGCAGGTTACCACCACATATGGGGTATTGTTATACGCGGGAGGGATTGGGTATCAAATTTTGTGGAGAGTTTTGGTATTTTATCTACTGAAAATTTGTACATTTTTGAAAAACAGATTCATTTAGCCAAAAAACATTTCACTTTCAAAATTGCATCCGATTTTGTTTTAACCCCTGTAAAATAATTAAAGGGTTAACAAACTTCTACTAAAAGTTGTTTTATGTACATTGAGGGGAGTAGTTTCTATAATTTATGGGGTTTTACTTTTATTTAGGCCTCTCAAAGTGATTTGAAACCAGAGCAAGTCCCTCAATAGCAGGATTATTTATGAAAATGTGAAAAATCGCACCTAATGTTCAAAGCCCCATAACATCCTACAAAAATAAGAGTATGCATAAAAAAACCATGTCCACATAAAGAAGACATTCGGTGAATGTTAGTTATTAAGTATTTTTGCGGTTATGACTATGTATGGAAAAAGTTAGAAAATCAAGATTTTTTCCAAATTTTCACCAAATATCTGATTTTCTCATAAATAAATGCAAAACATACCACCAAAATTTTTCAACTAACATGAAGTACAAAGTGTCACGAGAAAACAATTTTAAAATAACTTGGATATGTTAAAGCGTTCCGAAGTTATAACCACTTGTAGTGACACAGGGCAGATTTGAAAAAATGGGCCGTGTCAGGAAGGTGAAAAGTGGCTTCATCGTTAAGGGGTTAAACAAATTTCAATAAAATGTATATTCCATGCAATATTAAAACATGTTTTATTGGAGTTAGTCTTTCCAAATACACTTTAATGAACTTGACATCCCTTTTCATTATTTATCTTATAGATTGCAATAGTTTAAGGTAAATTGTCAGGATAGGAGTTATCCCGGTTTTGCAGAAGTTGGTAGAGACACTAATCCTTCACTATGCGTACACGTTATACTAGGTGTGAAAGCGCCTTTCCAAACATTAAATTCTAGTGACGAAAGAGAGAAAAAAATTTAATCTGTTGGTAATCCGTATAAAATTATATTCCATATGATATTAAATCAGATTATATTGCAGTCAGGTGTATATTACAACAGCGTGTAATTATAACAGACATATGGGGAATGTATCCAAATTCCAGCTCCAATATATAAACCCATCAATCTTACATTCAGCATCACTTGAAACAGCTCTTCTCCAAATCTAGAGAACACAAATCTACCAAGAACCAGTCATGTCTGGAATCAAAGGAGGACCATGCGGCCAAAAGATCCAGTGCCAAGATCCATGCAAGAACCCATGCAAGGACCCCTGCCAAAAAATATCCATCTGTGTAGACCCCTGCCAAGACCGTAAGTCCTTACTTTACAATCTTTACGATACAGTTTATAATCTGCCTGGCTAATCTTTTTGGTAAAAATGCAACTGACTGGACCTATCGGGTCCTACCTTCTAACTTGACCCAAAGGATAGAGGGCATTTTGGTAATAATTCAAGGTTAAAATTTATAAGGATACACGGTTCACATGATTTTGTACATGTATCCCATAGAAAACATTCAAGAAACATTCATAGAAACTACCGATCACATAGCAAATAGTAAAATATTGGCAATGTCACAACATAGTTGAAAGATCATTCCATTCAACTTTATTTCATTCCCTATGCTTCCAGCATGTAAATCAGGACTTCAGTATCATGGATCTCACCACCATCATCATCATGACCACCATGGTCACCACCATCTACACAAACAAGGTAAAAATGTATCACTGCTATCATTCTAATTTTTACAGATTATGACATTTGAGGCAGTAATAACTTTATTTTAGATTTTAAATGTTATTGTATATTTGTAAATAATATTTACGAATGTCACTTTCACATCTTATATTCAAATTATGTTTCTCATAATGATTTCTCAAGGAAAATAAGATCTGTAAATGAGCTCTCCAGCTTTCAGAAAAGAAAGCTTAATCACTGTACAATCCACACTGTGGTAGACAATGTATTTTAACACACTAATGGATACAGTATCCAATCTAGGCAATGCTCTGTCTGCAGATTGAACACCAGATTGAAGTAGCATAGGTAACCAACTGTGATTTCAGCAGCTGATAACAAATATACATCATAAAGAACTGTTAAAAGTTTATGTACATTAAGTGTATCCACTTCTCCGCAATTTCGGATTTATATGTTGCAATATGTGAGTTTTACAATTCACTTTAGTATCCTGGGATACAAGAATATCTATTGAAATGGAAAACAGATGATGTTACTAAAATTAATAATGCAGGTACAAGAATATTAAACTAATCCTGTTGAATATACTTTGGTGGGTACATTGGTTTTACAACCAGAATAGTTCTGTTGGATAATAATTTGCAACAAATCAAAATACGGGACTGTAATAGAATATGGCAGACATTATCTATATGCAAGGTCCTGTCCACATCAGTGTTCTAACATTTGATATCTTTCTTGACAGATCCCTGCAATCCCTGCTGTCCTGATCCATGCAAAGAGCATGGAAGCTACTGCTGTAATAAATGAAGTTATTTCCCACAATGCAGTTTGAAAACTTCCTCCTTCTTGCTCAAAAGATCATATATAACCGTTCTCACGATTTAACTTTCTTGAATTGATTTCCTTTCATTATTATACAATAAAATATTACTTTGCATCTGAATCATATGTATTTCCTTACATACAAATATTAATTGGAACTGCCAAAGTTTCTAGACTTTTTGCTGCCTGAGGAAAACATTGAAAATGCTGTTTGCCTCCTGTATGATGATGCTACCTTACACACTAGTAATTATTCAGTGACACAGACATTAGAAGTATCTAGTACCTAGAGGATTTCTTTACAATTTCTTTAGGACATGGTTTATCTCTGCTGGATTCACATTCAAATGTCTTCATCTCTATACAGCACAACTCCACACGGCGCCTCTTAAAATACCACAGTCACTTACAGTATAATGGATCGTGTTCCTAAATATTTATTATTCTCACAACATAACTAAACACACTATTCCTTACATAAAACATCCTTTATATAATCACTAGAGATGAGCGAGCACTAAAATGCTCGAGTGCTCATTACTAGAGTCAAACTTTTTCCGATGCTCGAGTGCCAGTTTCGAATAACGAACCCCAATGAAGTCAATGGGAGACTGGAGCATTTTTCAAGGGGACCAAGGCTCTGCACAGGGAAGCTTGGCCAAACACCTGGAAACCTAAGAAAATAATGGAAACACCACGGAAATGGACAAGAAACACTCAGAGTGACCGAGTGAGGCGAGATAGCATCTAAAACACCCAATAATAATAGAACAAAACGTGCAGAAGAAATCAGACAGCAACCACAGAAGATGATTGCTATGCCAAGTTTCTAACCTACACTGACAGCAAACAAAAGGATGATTTTGTGCTGTGACTGAGTGTGTCACCTAACAAGGGCTGTTGGGTTCTTGTAGAATCACTCCTGCCTAACACTATTCTAATAGAACACCCTAACGCTTTCCCTGACCAGCAGCAGCTCTCTCCCTAGCAGCATCCAGACAGAGAATGACGCGAGCAGCGCGGGCAGGGGCTAGTCTATTCCAGGGTCACCTGATCTGGCCAGCCAACCACTGCTATCGACGTGTAAGGGTACCACGTGAAGCTGGGTGTTCTGCAGAGTCTCCTGGCTTGTGATTGGCTCTGTTTCTGGCTGCCAAAAATCTAAACACTGCGAGATGACATTTTCTCGAGTGGGCAAAATACTCGTCCGAGCACCGAGCAGTTGCGAGTATGCTAATGCTCGAACGAGCATCAAGTTCGGACGACTATGCTCGCTCATCTCTAATAATCACCCTTATAAATTATAGTATACACAGCACCCATGATTTATTATACATACCACACCCCCTGAATTACAGCACCCATTTCATTTATATACATTTCTGATACATTTATATACAGTGCCCCTAATTTATTTATAACAGCCCATATATATATATATATATATATATATATATATTATATATATTATATATGTATATATATATATATATATATATATAATATATACCTATTTTATATGCAGTGCTCCATATAAGGCCACTCAGTTTAATTGAAATACAGCCCCTATATAAAGATCCCCCATAGACATTTTATAGAGCCATGGTATCATATACCCCATAGGATCATATACAGCCCCCCCCCCCCCCCCAAAAAAGGTGACCTGTAACGCACCTCTCTGCCGATCAACTAAATTACACGTCTTTAAGGCGCCGTTAAGGCGCAGATGCACCCTTTTAATAGTTGTGGCTAATGGAGGAGATTTATAGTGAAAGTCCTGCTAATGTTACTATTTATTCAATGGGAAATGTATAACAACATGAGGGAACTCTCCTTACTTAACCCCTAAACGACTTGGTCTTTTCTTGTTTTTGTGTTTCCATTTTTCATTCCCCATCTTTAAAAATCTATCACTTTTTTATTTTTCCATGTGTGTAACAAATTGTACTTTAAAGTGAAGGTATTTAATTATCCATGCCGTGTACTAGGGAAAAAAATGATGAAAAAATGTATTCACACCATTATATGGGAGTCTCTGTGAGTGCCAAATGACATCTCCTTAATGCCGCAGCCCTTTTTCAATTTTGCATTTTAATTTTTCACCCCCCCCTCACCTTCAAAGATCTAGAACTTTTTTATTTTTCCATGTACAGAGCTGTTTGGTGGTATTTAATATTCCATGCCATGTACTGGGAAGCGGGAAAAAAAATTCCAAATGCTGTGAAATTGGTAAAAAAACACATTTGTGCTGTATTCTTTTGGGCTTGGATTTTACATATTTCTCTGTATGCCCCAAACAACAACTACTTTATTCTTTGGGTAAGTACGATTACGGGGATACCAAATTTGCATAGGTTATATAATGTTTTCATACATTCAAAAAAATTAAAACTTTTTGGGGGATTTTGCTGTCTTCTGGCGCTAATAACTTTTTTATACTTTGGTGTACAGAACTTTGGGAAGTGTCGTTTTTGTGGATTTTGATGACGTTTACAATGTTATCATTTTTAGGACTGTACAACCTTCTGATCACTTTTTATCCTCTTCACGCTCAGCGTCCGATGTTTTGGACGCAGAGCTGATGCCGGTTCAGCTCAAGATCTGAGCCGAACCAGCATCGGCAAACACGGGGTGACAGCCGTAACTGATAGCTGGCACCCCAATGTAACACCCGCGATAGGAGTGGGCTCCGATCGCAGGTGCTTAACACTGCTAATACCCTGCAATACATAAATATTGCAGAGTATTATCATGAACAAGCAATCAGATGAATCCTGTAATGTGGTCTTTAGACAGCCAGACCCCCCTGTGGTTTATAGACAGCCAGCCCCCACCTGTGGTCTATAGACAGCCAGCCCCCCCCCCCTGTGGTCTATAGCCAGACAGCCCCCACCTGTGGTCTATAGCCAGACAGCCCCCACCTGTGGTCTATAGCCAGACAGCCCCCACCTGTGGTCTATAGCCAGACAGCCCCCACCTGTGGTCTATAGCCAGACAGCCCCCACCTGTGGTCTATAGCCAGACAGCCCCCACCTGTAGTCTATGGCCAGCCAGCCCCCTGTGGTCTATAGCCAGCCAGCCCCCTGTGGTCTATAGCCAGCCAGCCCCCTGTGGTCTATAGCCAGCCAGCCCCCTGTGGCCTATAGCCAGCCAGCCCCCTGTGGTCTATAGCCAGCCAGCCCCCTGTGGTCTATAGCCAGCCAGCCCCCTGTGGTCTATAGCCAGCCAGCCCCCTGTGGTCTATAGCCAGCCAGCCCCCTGTGGTCTATAGCCAGCCAGCCCCCTGTGGTCTATAGCCAGCTAGCCAGCCCCCTGTGGTCTATAGCCAGCCGCCTATGGTCTATAGCCAGCCAGCCCCCAGTGGTCTATAGCCAGCCAGCCCAGCCCCCTGTGGTCTATAGCAAGCCAGCCCAGCCCCTTCTAAACTCTTTCTAAACCTTTTCTAATTATAGGACTCTAAAAACCCTAGCTATACTGTAGATCTTTTATTTTATATAAAAGTAGAAAAAAACATAACAATATATAACACAAACCAAACATAATATACAATATATACAATAACTTACCTGCTGGTCCAGCCAAATACACCAAATGGAAGAAACACTAATTACAACAAACCCCACCCAACCGATTATCACATACTAAACCAAACCAATAAACAAAGACAAGCAAATAAACATAAATGACCATAAATAGACATAAACGCACCCCATACCCTCTAATAAAAACACACCCCACACCGTTTTTTTCTTTTTCTTTTTTTTTCCTTCTCTTTATATGCCTAGCTATACTGTAACATACATAAATGCTGTGCCACATTGTGGTACTTGGTGGCCCGACCATCGGAACGGTCTCCTTGGCGGTCCAAGGTATTTATTCGTGTCGTGGGCAATGACCATCAGCAATTGGTGATAGTGGGAGTGGTTTGGGATGCAAGCATTAGAGAGGGAGTACCTGAACAGCCCCCTCAAGAAAACCCTGGACTGCAGAGGAGACTGTTCAGACAATCAGGCTGCTAAGTGCCACAGTGTGGCACTTAGTAATAGCTGTACTATAACCGCCCCTAGCGCAATGCTCAGATTTGAGGAAATACTGGACTCTTAAGGTCTCGGTTCATAAAATCTCTGCAGCAGTTTCAGAAACTATAACAGTTAAAATAATAATTTTTTTTGACTACAAATATAAATACTCCAGCAATTCTATGACATAGTTAGATATTATTTTACTTAAATTTTTTTAATATAAAATATCATCACGGGAGGGAGTGGCCTGATTATGGAGATGGCGGCGACCAGCACTGCCCGCAACCCCGCTTCAGGAACACCGAAGCCAACTACCCCTCCGGCTCATCACGGACCCACGGTACCTGGTAGCAAACATTCCGGCAACCTGCAGAGTCCACGCAGCTTAAGAAGTAGGCAAAGCCATCCAGGGGCGGCACGCCACATGTGGAAAAGGCAGGCACAGCTCATGCAACACAACCCTTCAGCGCGCCTGAACATGGAGGATCACCTGGGCTCACCCTACGCCGAGGCAGCCGGGAACACTAGAGGGGGTCCGCAGCCCCGAACATGGCACAAGCCTGCAGGTCACACAAGGGGATAATGGGGAGATACCGGGGGGATCCATGGGCAGATTAGTGGAGGTACCCACAGGCCGGGCGTTACCCTTCCCTACACCCCCCCACATTGAATCTTCCCGCAGGTACCACCATTTTAGAGGCCTGCACAGACCGGCAGCCAGCCGGTCTCCCTGCTCTCCTGAGTCCTCCTCGGCACTGGCACATAGTGCAGGCCGAAGTTTATTGCCCTGCATCCCTAGGGATTCTCTCACAACCCTCCTCACCACCTCAGGGGACACAGCCTGCCACTACATGCAACATGGTGGTGCAACAAAGTAACATGGAGGCACCTGCACCTTGCCCACCGGCAAAGATGCCTCCTGAAACACTAGGGGTAGCACTTACTGAAGCAGCCAACAGGTCGGGAGAACCCCAGGACCAGTACCCTTTCACCACAGCTCCCTAAATCACCAGACCAGCCGTGGTCTCCCGTCCAGCCTCCCATTACACCTCGATTCTGTTGACGTCATGGGTCTCCAGGGCACATACCCAGGCCTTACCATCTCCCCCTACTTCCTCCCGAATGTTTAAGACTACACAATCCCCAGAGTCTGTGTCAACCCCACAATTATTTGTATCCAGCCCCACAGCGTCCTCATACGCTTCACCAGTCTTTATGTCTCCATCAATAGATGCACAGCAAGTTCTGGATGGTCTAGCTGAATTGCGTAACTTCAAAAACCATCTGAAGGCAACAGTGACTAAAGAAGACATGGAATGTTTCCCGCTGTGAGCAATCATATGTCGCTGAAGTGGCCACCCTGAGAGAGGAAGTACAGCAGCTTCAGGCCAGGACAGGGGCGAATGAAGTGGCACAGGCGGCCTTACAAGACTGAACGGACTCACATGCATCCATGCTTGCAACCCACACCTATCAATTGCAATACCTTTCAGATCATCTAGATGACTCCGAAAACAAGGGCAGGAGGAATAACATCCGAGTGAGGGGCCTCCCGGGAAGCGGTGGAATCCACAAACCTACACGGTGCACGCATTTCTCTCTTTAATTAATTCCTTGAGGTACCAGGGGAAACCCCACTAGAACTGGGTAGAACCCACCGGGCTCTTCAGGCACGCCCCTTAGCACATGACCCGCCCCGAGATGTCATCTGCCAGGTACGCCGGTAGAGAAAGCTCTAATGAACAAAGCGAGGTCTCTATACCAAATATCTTACAGATGATGATGCGATATCCAGCTATTATCGGACCTCTCCAGGTTGACCCTGCTCAAAAGACAGGCTTTTTGGCCCCTGTTAGAGACTCTAAGACAACATATTATCCCCTACACCTGGGGTTTCTCATTCAGGCTCCAGATCCGCCATGGGGCCTTACTCACATAATTTGTCACCCCTGCGATGTACCCTCAGTAGTGGAGATTCTCAATAAACCGTCCCCTGATCCACCAGTGGAGTGGAGTAAAGATACATTTATCTATCATATGAATTTGATTAGTCAAAGTTAGCAGCGCAATATTGTATCTGGTAGCCCACAACTACTTCTAATTTTAGACCAGCAGGGGGAGTGTGTGTTCCAGACATCAAGCTCTACCACCGGTCCTCCGTACTGGTGCGGTTGCTAGATTGGCAATATAATTTACCCTCCAAGCAATGGGTCCACTTAGAACAATATAGTACCCCAATTCCCATTAGGGTACTACCATGGTTCTCCTCCCAATGCATGGAGGTGGAGCTCCAAATGCTGTTCCTAGCTCAAACATTGAAAATGTGGAGATTACTCAGCGTAAGGTACTGTCTGCCCTTTGAGACCCCTCATGCCCCTCTTCCACAATCTGGATTTACAATCGGCATTCTCCAAAACAAGGGTTGCTACAGCCATGAAGACCTCTGCATGCATGATATCCTCAGAGAGGCACCGATCCCATCACACCAAGAATTGCTACCGACCTCCGCTAATCTATCATGGCTGGAATCAACTAAGTTGGAATCATTCCTTAGACATCCTGGTCCCATAGCAGCATTTTACACCCAGCTCACTCCGATGAGACCCTTTTCCACTCAGAGTCCCCTCCGGTACACTGCATCTCTCAAATTTATAGCCTCCTGCTGAAGGAGTCAGATATTTCACCCTTACCCTATATGGCAGGATGGGCAAGGGACCTATGTGTCTGGTTATCTATAGAGGATTGGAATAAGGCATTCTTGTGTACACATAAGCTTTCGGTGGCCTGCTCATCTCATGAGCACAATTACAAAATTCTTGCTAGGTGGTATAGAGTTCCAACCCTTCTGCACTCTATCTACCCTTCGATCCAGGACACATGGTGGAGTTGTGAAATGAACAAAGGCACCATGCTACACGTTTGGTGGACACGCCCTGAAGTTTCTTCTTTCTGGAACCAAGTGTTTTATGTTACAGCTTAACTCACGGGACAATCGACTCCTAAAAAAACAGATTATTTATCGCAAAGTGCCAACAAAAAAATTTAATTTGTGATTTATACTCCCTTTTTTGTCACAGCTTTCATTGATACCAGCATTCTGAGGACACCAATAAAGCAGGAGATAGTCCCAGGTACAGCTGATACATTAAAATAGCTCTGTGCACAGCAAGTCCTGGGCTGTCTGGGACTGCAGGAAGATACCTAGAGTCATCTCTGGTGATGGCCTGAGTGCCCACAGAAAGGGCTCTGAGTGCCACCTCTGGCACTAGTGCCATAGGTTAGCCATCACTGGGCTATTGGAATACAAAAACGTAATCTCCTAAGATTCTCACTCATTGCAGTGAGGTCCGTCATAACCTGTAAATGGTGTACCAATACATGGAAGAGATCATTGCTGATCATTGCTCAGATACAGACACACAATATGTCATACACACATTATGTAATCAGAACGGATACTCATGACAATAATTATGACTTTTAAAAAAACTAAAGCTGAAACTACCTTTATGCGTCAGCAAAATACTTCAGATCACATCTCACTACCCTATTTATCCAGGATCTTAATTTTTTTTACTTACCTTAAAAAGGTAGATTATACATGTCATTCACCACATTACTTGACAGGTATTTTCAAAAGACCTGGATGGATAAATCATTAGCCATAAAAGCAGTTTATTCTAAGATTTAACTGACATGAGCTGTCTTCCTGTAAACACCCAATTTCAAAGAAACAATTATAAGGAAATAAACATTACGTTCCCATAATAAACGCATGTCGCCATCTGGTATGCAAGGTTGAGAGTATAAAAGAAACCTTTCTAGAGCATCCCTACAACCTACTGCAAGTCTCCCTTTCTGATCCTATCCTAGAGAACAATCAGAAAGCCAACATGTCAGGGGTTAAAGGACACTGCCAACAGAAGTCCCAATGCAAGGATCCTTGCCAGAAGCAAGATCCCTGCCAGAAACAAAATCCATGCCAAAAGCAAGATCCCTGCCAGAAGCAGAGCCACTGCCCAGACCCATGCCAGGATCGTAAGTACTGTAGTATTTTTTTAAGGAACCACTACTTTGAAACACACTTCAAAGTAAATATCTCCTTACAATCAGTATATTTAGACTCTCACAGTCTACTTGTGGTTTACCTTATTTTAGAAGTTTACATATTAGGACAGTAAAACTTATAAATGTATAAGAATAAACTTATTTCACTTAATATTAAAGAGTAACCGTCATTTGAAAAAAAATTTTGGATATTTTTGTTATGTTGTAGGGTCGGTAATTTCAAGCCCTTTTGCAATTGGATTAGTTAACGGACTCTTGCTCCTTCCTCTTGTATTCTGCAGACTTCCCCCTGTTGTCAGTGACTCCTGATATGGCTGTTGCTAGGCACATTCCGTCTCCACTGAGGAGCTGACTATGGAGGTAGAATGAGATAGGAGATGGATAGATAGGATATACATAGATAGATGATCGATAGAGGGAAAATACTTTGACGAATGACTCCCAGGGACAACTGGAGCAGAATTATGTTTTTTAGTTGTTTTTAGCTAAGAATGACAGCTACACTTTAAGACCAAGTATTTACCAATTTCAGTTTTTTGACAAGAGTTGGGAGAGATGAAGCCAGAAGTGTTCTTTGTACTTCCTTTCTTCTATTCTTAAAAACCGCCACAAAAACGGCTATGCAATTTTTGTGTTTAACAAATCCTTACATTCGCACCATGGATTAACCATGGACCTATGTGTTCAGGACTCACAGTAGGTGACCAATGCACATGGTTTATCTGTAATAGCAGCTCTAAAGGCGAGTTTCATTAAAGTAAAAAAATTATCTTTATTTGATATTCCAATTTAGGACCTGAAATGGTGACAAGAGGATTTTTAAAAAGGAAAAAACAGCAACTACCAGGATAAAGGATTGTGAACCAAGCACACTGACATACTGGTGTGTGCCCCCTCAGCCAGGATCTGCTTATCTTTTAACTTCTTATGCCCTTGTTAAAAAAATGTCTTTACAAATTATGAAAATAAGCCTGAGGGGGTCCAGGCTCTATTAACAACTACAAAGGCTGGGGCCCCTCAGGCTCATTTGTATAATTTTAAAAAACAGGACAGAAGAAGCTAAAGTGCAGATCCTCCCTGAGAGGGCACACACCAGTATGTCAGAGTGCTTGGTTTACAATACTTCATCCTGGTGGTAGATGTACTTTAAGGTTAGATTTGTTTAAATATAAGAAAGTTAACTCTAAATTATGTTATTCTTCTTTCAGCCTGCAAGCCTGTACTGCAATGCAAAGGTATAAAGATATGTTCATTTCCATAAATATATATTGATCTACCTAGTCAATGTTTAACTGTAATATTTCCCTGTTATGGTACCTTTACTATATGCACCACATGTTTACAATGTAAATACTACAACCGGTATAGGTTACCATAGTTTAAGACAAAAGCATTATTAATATTTCGTTTTTGTTAATACTTATATATAGTTTTTAAACTATTTTACAAAACAGGATCCTAATTTTATTTTAAATACTAGCTCATTGCTTAATTTTGCGTGGGATCAGACAATCTTGATTGAGGATCACATGTTTCTATGTAACTAACCATAAGAAGCTTATATTTTGTACATTTACGACTCATTGCTAATACAGAAGGTAATGCTTTCTTCAAAGGCAAACCAAAAAACTTAATTCTGGGGCCACTCTCCAACTATTTATAAATAGCATTTGTCACAGCATTGCAAAATTCTAAAATTAGGCCAAAATAAATATTTCACAATCCAGGAATAAATATTGACACAGGATAGTGGATAAGAAGATGATCGGTGATGATCATCTGCTGGGATTCCCACCGATCAGAAAAATGGGACTGGTTCTTACTAATAGGTGGGAAAGAAGGAGCAGCATGCATCCTGTCGCTCCATTCAATTATATGGTAGTGTCAGGTAATGCTAAGGGTAATTTGTGACACTCCCATTTCAGTGAAAACAGTAGCTGGATGCACGCTTGTCCTGCCACAACACCTATATACAAAAAACAGGATACCCACTTTCCAGATTACCAAGTGTCCCTTTCTCCTATGGATAACTTACAAAGTTGGTACAACAAGAGCAGTCTGGGCAAATTTAAGAGATGCAGATAGCAAACTGCGTGGAATAAAAAGTAGCATGCCACTGATTTTGTAAAACTATGGTAAATAGTTTACATTCATACTAGAATCAAAAACTGTCTCTGCTTTCCTTTCTAGATCCTTGCAACCCCTGTGCTCCTGATCCTTGCCAATCTCAAGGAAAACAATGCTGAATGGACAGGCCTTCAAGACTATAAAAGATACTTATTGTCCTTTATGTTAATGCATACGCCTTAAATCATACTTTAACTTAAATACATTGCTTGCTGCTAAAGAGTTAAATAAAAGTTTCCTGATGCAAAATGCTGTCATCTGCATTTTATGAAAATTAAGGACAAAATCGGGCTTGTCTGAAGTTATCATCTATATCCATAGAAACTGTATATGCCCATGTGGTCTAGTTTGCTGCAGCACAATACAAAATTTTCTGGGGCTATATTCTTCTTTGCTGCAGAAAACTTTTAAAAAGTGGTCTCAGGCCTCTTTTACGTTGGCATACAGTATGCTTGCCATAAACACAGGAAAAGATAGGGCATGATCAGCTTAGAAAAAACGGTTGATTTTCAGTTTGAGAAGAGCTGATGGTAAGACAGTTCAGCCCAATAATAAATTGGGGAGACTATAGACCACAACTAGTAAATAACAGATCCATAATTAAATCAATAAATATTATATAAAATTAAACTTGCCCACGAAATAAAATTGTAAAATTCTAATCTAGGAATGTTTACAATTTTAAAAAAACTTACTTTACAATTTTACTCAGTTTTATTGCTGTTTTACCTCCTATCACTCAGCGATGGTCAGCTTAAGGTTACCGTATAAGAGTGTGGGTGGGGATCCTCAAAGCAGTCAAATTATTATCCCTGTGGTGCAAGGAGATGCTGTGTGCTGACAATGTGCTAAGATGATCAGGGTACAGGTTTTTCTACACTTTCATTTAGCTTCTGAACATTCTACTAGTATGTGACACACAGAAAAAGAAAGATTAGATAGATCAGAGATGAGAGATGATGCAATCTATGAGATGTATACAACACACGATGACACATTGGTAGAACACACACAGTCAGCTCTGCTACATGCTGCCTCCGCCTGCTATAAAGATCGTATCTGTAGCTTGTAGAGTAAGTCTGTGCATGCTGCTTACAGGCAGTCAGTGTTTGTGAGTGTGTGAGCTCGTCCTCACAATGGAGGGGGAGCTGCAAAGATCATGCTGCAGGGAGCAGACACGAGAAACAATTGATGAGAAGAATCTGTCCTGCCCAATCATAAAAATCAGAAGATTTACAGTCGGATTCCGGGGCAACCGAAATTGTATACACCAGGACTGATAGGTTGAAAAAATCCTTTAACATTTAATTTTCATACATGTCAAATACACAATGCTTTTAAATCCACAAAAAAACCTGCACAACAAGGATATAGGGACAAGTGGGCATGGATGGCCCAAAGCTGATCTGAGCACAGCTTCCCTGCCCCTTACACAGGGGCATGGCCCAAAGTGACGGTGCAGGACACTAGGAGAGACACTGGTAAGTATATATATTTTTTTTTATAATGCCATTGAATTTCAGCTCGGAATAGTTCACAGGCTAATGCCAATTGAAAGCAACAAATCATTCCAGGCCCCAATTACTCTCTGGATCAATTTGAACTATTGACAACTGCTCTCCAGAAAGGCATTCAGGCCCCTCTTGAACATGTACAGAGTAACAGACATAATATGTTGTAGCAGCGAGTTCCACAGTCTCACTGGTCTCACAGTAAAGATTTGCTGTCTATTGTGACAACAGCAACTTACATGAGCATACAGGATACCATCTTGTCTTGGCCATGTCGGTTGTATTTCACTGAATAAATGTGTCAGGGCGAGATTCCAGGTAAGCAAAAATGTCTTGCATCATATGTTACTATTCTGCCTGGAGTCCTGACACCAGCACAGTGATAGTTGTGTGAAAACCTTTCACCACATTGTGGAGGGTCCCTTACCATTGATACCGATGTATTTACAAGTAACTGAAAGGAATCTCAGAAAGAACAACATCATAGAAAAGGGGAGGGAATATATTAGGACCATCATGGTGGACTCATGGAAATGACTACTAGACTCAACTACTTCAAGTCTTCCATGTTGACCCCATGAGTGCCACATGGATATATACTAAATATCATATTATATTTACTGCCTTTAAAACTTTCCATCTGCAGGAAAGGTCCTTGACCATTAAGTGCTTTAGGCGGTAATGTCTTAGAATGGTAAGGGGGCTAGACCAAATACAGGCAGTCCCCGGGTTACATACAAGATAGGGACTGTAGGTTTGTTCTTAAGTTGAATTTGTATGTAAGTCGAAACTGTATATTTTATCATTGTAGTTCCCGACAATTTTTTTTTTTTGCCCCAGTGACAATTGGAGTTTCAAATTTTTTTGCTGTAATAGGACCAAGACTTATCAATAAAGCTTCATTGCAGACAATTTTAAGCTGATTATTGCAATCTGGAACTATTTTAAAGCATCCAGAGAGCTTCACCAGAGGTCACAGTGGGCAGAGGGGTCCGTCTGTAACTATGGGTTGTCTGTAAGTCGGGTGTCCTTAAGTAGGGGACCGCCTGTAGCTGCATTACATATTTGTTGGACTGTATGTAGCACTACCTCTTTTTGCCCAGGATGGGGTCAGGGCCCTGGTGGAATGTGCCCTGACATTAGGTGTTAGAAAACCTTTCACTGTTTAACAATAGTTTATTACTGGACATAACCAGCTAGATCAATAGATGATTTGAGGTAGACCTTCCTTTGTTCTTCCCCAAATAGGATATAAAAAGGTAATTTTCTATTATCCAGGAGGCTGTAGCTTCTAGATATTGTAGAATTGCCCATCTAACATCTAGGGAGTGCCAGCTTTCCTCTCTAACTGAACGAGGGTCACTACAAAAGGAGGGAAGAATAATTTCCCTATGGAAATCTATGGCTACCTTTGGTAGAAAGGAGGGATCTAATAAGTAAATCTGTCCTCGGCAATTGTCAATTATGGATTCCAAGTAGACAAAACCTGGTTACTCAAGACCAGCAGCAAAGGTCAGTCACCCATAGCAGAAGAGTGTGAGTGGAGACTTCAGATCAGCTCCACAGACAGACCTGCAGCAAGGAATTCTTATTTGTCAGAATCTGACATTACATCCAGGTTTCCTGCCCAGCCGCAACATTACTTCTGCTGCTGAATGCAATGGAGGTATGCAGGAGGAAAGGATCACCGATCCCCCGGAACCAATTTAATCAGGGTCAACCGAGAACCCCGAGTGCTGCTAGGCATTATAAGTAAAGTACGCCCCCAACCCATATTAGAGGAGAAGGCCTCTCACATTTCATCCTGAAGGGACAGGAAAAACACTGGCGTCAAGTACAAAGGGAGGATTTTTAATCTCTCTCAGTTTCCTTTCCATGTAGGGGGTCAGAGGTCAACTTCCACGTGGCCATCACAGGGGATAACATGGAAAATTGAGGCCCTTAGAGAGCAGCAATCTCTTGGCTTCAGGCAATAAATGGATGGAAAGAATGAAAATCTTCACAAATTGCTTGTTACTGACCCCAGATGTACCATGGTCAAGAGCCTCTGAGGGTCCAGGATGATTGTCCTGTTAAACCATTAATACTCCTATTTTGTTGTTAAGCCCAAATCTTTTCCTCTGCCCCCTCTACACAGACTCTGGATGTGTGTTTCGTTTAGAAGCTTTTTGAGTATGCAAAAGGTACAAAATAAATTGATAGCGTTTTTAAAGGGAATGGTTTTGGTGGAGGGAATGTGGGTTGCTCCTTGGGTTTGTTTTAAAGGGCTGGGGTCTATTATCGGCAAATGAGGGATTGGTGATCTTTTCAAGCCTAATCCTAAAAAAAAAGACATTAGACCAGTTTGTTGTAGGTAAAGGGAAACAGGACTGGGTGCAATAGGGCTAGGAAGAGACTCATTCTGGAAAGGTTGAAGGACAGACTTTTGCATAAAATGCTGGTTTGGTTTTCCTCAGAAATATAGCCATGGGTGGCGAGTGAGGAGAAATTAAAACAAGATGGTGGGTCCGATATGTTCGATGTAGTAACTCCCACAGGTTCACCAAGCAAGTTACAGGAACCAATTAAAGTAGGGGAGTTTTTAAGTGCTATCATAAGAAAATGTCTCTGTTGTGAAATTATCAGGGACATAGTCGATTTCTTTGCTTGTGAAAATACAGGTGAGACTTTCAAAATTCATCAGATTCACATGTGATTCTTCCTATGTTATCTATGCAGTGGAATGCATGTGCAGTCTCCAGTATGTGGGCTGTACCTTGCAATCCTTGAAGATGCAGTTTAATGACTATTGTCTCAAAACTAAAACAGGTTGCCTGAAACAAGGTCTATCTTAGCATTTCCCCACTGCACATAAAAACTGATCTGATATGGGTCACTCCTATTGGATAAATCGCTATTACTAACCGTCAGGACCTGGTATATAAAATGGAAACAAGTTGGATTTACAAGATTCAATGCTTGTCCCCTAATGGTCTAACTTAAGTAATTGAATCCGTTTGACCCTTGGCTTTTTGAAGCTCTACTACTTTCTAAGCTTTTGTGCCGCTGAGTTCGAGAACAGGATCATTTTGTCAATATTGGCTTCCGTAGCCGTCTAGCGATCTCCTGCATTTGTGCGCCCTGTCCCCTTTTTGAGTATTCTATGCTATTTCTCTTCACTGTACAATTGTATGAAATATGGCATTTTTGTACATTTATCCACTTGCATGTTTTTATTTTTTCCCATTTTGTCTGGAAGGGATGTACAGATCCTCACTGAAGTATAAGAAAAACAGTCGCAAAAGAAAAAAAAACAAATAAAATTCTTTTATATTTTTTTTTATTTCATGCAGCACATAAATCATGTCAGTAGCATGTGACAGTGTCAGTGATTACACAACTCATGCATGAAGTCTTCCTGTGGAATTAATACAATAAAGTGCTGATGACATCTAGTGGTTAACGTTGAGTCTATATCAGACTATTATTTTGCACTGGTCATATTGTGTGTAAGTAGTATCTTAAACTCTACAAAGTAGTTTTTCTATTTAATGGTGCAATGGTTTTACTGGGTGCTAGTCTCCAGAGAACAATTCTGTTAGATGGCATGAACCATACTTTTATCAGTGATTACTGGAGGCTGTATATAGTGGTTACGGGGGGCTGTGCGTAGTGGTTACTGGGGGGCTGTACATACTGATTTCTGGGGGGGCTGTACATAGTGATTTCTGGGGGCAGGGCCGGCGCTATGGGTAGGCAAAGGTGGCAATTGCCCAGGGCCCCCAGGGAGAAAGGGGAGAATCTCTTCTTTCAAATGAATCTTGAATTTTGTTTCTAGGTGCTATGGATCTAGAGATATTCAGGTTTAAAGTGAGAATATCAGGTGCCATTTTTATATATAAATATCTCCGTTTTCCTACATTTTAGAAACACAAATTTAGATTCATATGAAAGAGGAGACTTTCTTCTTTCATAGGAAAAAAGAAGTGAGGTTCTATGAGTCACAGAACCAGAGATACAGCCCCCTGAAGTGTCTCCCCCATCTCCAGATTCTTAGCCATCAGGCTGCAGGGAGAACACACTGCACACAGGAGCTGCTGCACCTCACAGATAATGGAAATATTCACTTTATATGTTACTAGTACTACATTTTGAGAAGGGATAATATCAACTAATATTCATGTTTTTAACCCTTCTCTATGCAAATCTAAGAACACACTTTGGGCCACATGTATCAATCGTTTTTTTTTCTGTTGTTTTTGCGCCTTTTCATTCAGGCGCACCGTTTTTGTGCCATTTTTGCGACTAAATGCCAAACTAGCTGCGCAGCAAAAATAACCAGCTTTCCCTCATTTATCCTAGCAATCCAGATGTTTTGATGCGCCTAATGATATTCATCACTTGCGACTTTTCATTTAGGTGCAAAAACTGGCGCAAAAACACTCCAGCCTGAAGGTGGCGTTATCTGAGAAGAAAGCACTGAGCCCCTTTGCAGAACAGCTCATTTCTAGCAGCAAAGCTCAACCAGACACTGCAGACACTAGAACAGATCATACAGACATGAGATACTCTGCAGACAGGAGCTGCAGACTCTATTTACACTTCATCACCTTCTATTTACAAAACATTCTGCAGAATCCTGAGCTCACAGCAAGAGAGAAGAGAATGTTACAGAATGTTGCAGATAGTACTGACAATAGTCCCCCGTGTAATTCTGCACAGTATCACCAGTGTGTCTGAGGGGGATACTGTGCAGAATTACAGGGGGGCAGCAGGAGATCAGCACTGGGGGATCCCTTCCAGGAGAAGCCACTGCTGAGGAGGTCACTGGGTGCTGGGTGTCACACACCTGGGTGCTGCTGTGAGTGTTATCTTCATGCTGGGATGTGGGAGAAGCAGAGAGGAGCTTGTAGCAGGATCACATGTAAGTGCCTGAATCTAACATTACGCCTAAACTGCGCCAAAATTGCGCCTAAACTGTGTTAAAGTAAAGTGATTAATAAGAGGCAGGAAATTACCTTATCACAGATGGTTGTAGCTTGTGATAATTCTGTAAAACAGTGCGCCAGAATTTAGGCACAACTACTACTCTTAGGCGCACAAAAGTGATAAATGTGGCCCATTCTCTCTTATTCCCTTTTATTTTGTGATAGTTATTTTTTGTTGGGAAAATTGACTGATACGATGAACATTCAATCCTCTTTGCTTAACGTGACTACACCACGACCAGAGCATGTCCATAAAGTTATATGTAACACCAAAAACACACACACATGTCCTGGAATAAAGTTTTTATTTCCCCCCATCCTCCGTTATTTACACCGATGTTATGACGTTCTCACTCTCATTCTTATGAAGCGCGGAGGGTTCTGTTATTGTGCGGATAATACAATGGCCACATCTAAATGTGACTTATTATCTCATTAGCTTGGTTTATGGATATATAGTTATTTATTTGGGTTACCATTGTGTAAGGAACAGACAATGATACATCTGTGTGAATTTTCTGCAGTTCCCTTTGCTGCATATTTTGGTGAATATACACATGTGGGGTCTGTATGATCTCCTCACATCTTACTGTTTTAGGAAAGTATATTTTCTTTATATAAGTATCTGGATTTGTACATATTTTAGAGGAAATTTTGAATGTTAATTGCCAAATGCATCGCCTGGTTGTCTGCTTTCAAAATTCTATAGGTTTTATGGCGCCTTTACTTTTTATTCTGTTTTATTGATATATTTTGCAGGTTGTGACTGTCTAAAAATGTCTAGCTGAAAAGAAGATATCTAGTTATTACAGTTTTAGTGATATTATGTGGATTTATTCATGTGAACATATCAATAGGGCACATTTGTGAACTCTACAAATGTCCATGTTTGGATAAAATTTTTTGCCATCAAAGTCAAATTTTAAGTATTTTTAATAAAATGTTTCAATTTGAATCAAAATTGCATGAAGGCGCCTATGTCTATAAAATCTTTGATGCAATTTTGAAAATGGGGCAAGTGTCTGCTTTCAGAAAATATCAGTCCCTCTCCCCAATGGGCCTCACAGTCTAATCAACCTACCAGTAATTTTTTGGAGTGTGGGAAGAAACCGGAGGACCCGGAGGAAACCCACGCAGACACAGAGAGAACATACAAAATCTTTGCAGATGTTGACTAGCGCTGCAAGGCTGTAGTGCTAATCACGGAGCCACCATGCTGCCCATAAATCTCCCTATCATTTATCTATCTCCTATAAAATTCTCCCATATTACAGTTTGTTTTACCATACTAAAGGAGCCTCTTGCTGACTGTGACTGGTCATAAAATAGTTTTATTTTGGGGCCCCACTTATAGTTTTGCCCAGGGCCCCACTTTCTCTAGAACCGGCCCTGTCTGGGGGGGGGGGGGGACTGTACATAGTGATTGCTTGGGAGGGCTGTACATAGTGATTGCTGGGGAGGCTGCATATAGGGATTGCTGGGGAGGTTGCATATAGGGATTGCTGTGGGCTGTACATAGGGATTGCTGGGGGCTGTATATATTTATTGTGGGGGGCTGTATACAGCGATTGCTGGGTGGCGGTATATAGTGATTACTGGGGCCTGAATACATTGATTACTGGGGTAACTATATAGTTGTTGCTGGGGGGGCTGTAAATAGTGATTGCTGTTCCCTGTCTGGGCTACATCTAATGGGGACCCCACCAGATTTGGCAGCCAGGGGCCCCCATCAACCTTAATCCGGCCCTGAACACACCTGTGTGTTCTGTGTGGATCAGAATTTGCGATCTATGCACACTTATAATATCACTGAATGTCTCACATAAATTTATACGGGCTGCACTGGTGCAGGCAGTTTATGGAGAGTCAGACTAAAAACGGCTGGATGTGATATACAGATCCTCACTGAAGTATAAGAGAGGTCAGGAAAAAACTGTCGCAAAAGAAAAAAAAAAACAAATAAACATCTGAAAACCAGCCAAACACACCGATTAATCCCCCCACCCCCACCCCCTATGTTCACTTATTTATTGGCATTAGCGTTTGTTTTTCTGTTGGGCAATCCCAGGGTTTTTTCTTTTGTGCTTGTTCCAACAGATTTACACGTAGTGTGGGCACCAAAAAAACCAAATTTTTCTGACACTCACACCTTTTTTTTGTTGCTCAATTTGGCAGTAGTTTTTGAATCTGTACGACTTCCTGCACTGCATAACATGACTACCAAAAATGGCTAGAAAAGTAGAATCTGCTCAGTCCTTATGCACCAACAGTACAGATTTATCCACCCTATGGCACTTATGAGCCCATACGCGCAGAAGCTTCTCAAGTAGGTATAGAAGTTTTGGTCTATTTTATTGCAGCAATGCTGTTAAAGATAGAGGTGGAAACTATGTTCCGTCTATTGAGCAGGCATCTGATTTTCCCAAAAGGCCATGGAAAATTTTGGACATAAAGGGTGTGATGGGAGTATTTTAGCACTTTGTCCTATAGGTTCTACAAAAGTAAGCAGGCCATCAACCTCAAACAAGTTGCTGGTTATCGCATGAATATTAATATTTACGTGGGTAATAGAGGCTAAAAGCTAAATTTGCAGTGCAGAGAGGATGGGGAGAGGGGGCAGTCCTGTCATGTACCATTCTTAAGAATCAGGATTCTTAAAAAGTGGAAGCATAAGGTAAATTTACTCTTGCAATTTACTCTGCAGTATAAAAATTTTGCGTGGACAAAGGGACCCAATATGCCTGTAGTTTTCAGAACATGAAACATAAACAAGTTGAGGTAATCAGAGGCCTTTTCGCCATCTCTACAAATAGGCACTAAACCCTGTTTGCTCATTTAATTTGCTTTATCAGTCCAGAGAACTTTATTGAAAAACTTGCACTGGGCGGAAATTACATAGAGAGTGCATTATTCTGCTCTATAACCTTACACCATTTTATATGAAGCTCCAATATCTGAACAGCCTCAGGGCCTAAATCTGGTCCCTCTTGGCACACAGAAAATGACCATTCTGAGACCCACCTCAGAAAGTGTTTGGATGAGGGTCAATTTCATGTGTTGAGAGGGACCAGGAAAAATAGAGCTGGGAAGCTTCAAAACTGGAAAGGCCCGTGTTTAAAGATATAACTTTTTTTTTATTTTTTTTTATTTTTACACTTTGTTTTTGTCAAATTCATGTTAATTATTCATATAATCCCTTTACTACTTGTCAATTTAATCACATATCAAATCGATCCATGAAATATGTATAGTGCAGAAACAGGTAAAATCATATCCAGGGTCAGCTCCAGGTAACAGTAGGACGACATAACCTCAGTAGGCCCCTTTGCAGTGAACTGACGTGGAGGCATTAAAAAATCAGAAACTAAAACAAACAGTCTCCTGTTCCCTAAAATATTCCCTAGTTTATCATCCCAAAAAGCCCCCTCATGGTTATTTTATATACAGCCCCCTTATGGTTAATTTATTTAAGCCCCCCCCCCCCCTCCTCATCCCCTACAGAATCATTAGAAAATGCCCCTTTCACCCCCATGGATTCCTTATAAAAAGCCTTCTGTGGGCCCTTCCAGCAGCCCTGGGCCCCTGCACTTGCCCAGGTATACCCAGTGCTGTCGCCGGCTCTGATCATATCACTGATCTGTTTAAAGCTGTGCTCTATAACACCACCTTATTAAAACACTGTATGTGTCCTTAAATAGTCTATTGCCATCTTATTCATTCCAGGTCAATGATAAATGAGGAGATAAACTGCACCTACTCCTAATGTAAATGATGCAGTGTTTCATTTCACATAAACATATCCTTTAACTCCTTCTCCCACAGAGCCAGCTATATTGTTGTGCTGGAGGGTCTAATTTTGTAGAAGTCCCAGAACATAATAAAACCCATATGAATACTCTATTTCTATAAGGGTTGTAACTAGAGATGAGCGAGCACTAAAATGCTCGGGTACTCGTTATTCGAGACGAACTTTTCCCGATGCTCGTCTCGAATAACGAGCCCCATTGAAGTCAATGGGAGACTCGAGCATTTTTCAAGGGGACCAAGGATCTGCACAGGGAAGCTTGGCCAAGCACCTGGGAACCTCAGAAAAGGATGGAAACACCACGGAAATGGACAGGAAACAGCAGGGGCAGCATGCATGGATGCCTCTGAGGCTGCTTAATCGCACCATTATGCCAAAACTATGGGCAACAGCATGGCAATGACAGAGTGGCCGAATGAGGCTAGATAGCATCTAAAACATCCAATAATTGACCCTGACACTATAGGGGACTATGCAGAGGCAGCGGCAGCAGCGGCAGGCTAGAGAGTGTCTTGGCAACATACCCCAAATGGACTCAGGCTTAAAACCAATGGGTGGCAGAGAGGAACCAAAGGAGGTGAGCAAGAAGCGCTCAAATAATATCGGTAAATGATAAAAGTTTGCCAGTATATTTTGTGGATTACACAGCAGGGTGGCGACAAAGTTAACAAGTTTGATGTGGAAGCCATGAAAACAACCCAAAATTCTGCCTGACACAGCTCGTTTGATAAGGGGACCATGTATGGAGGCAGTGAACTAGTAGTAGATTAAAGGTGCTGCAGTTAAAACTATGTTAGTTGGATCTTGGGATGGAGCTGGCGCTCCGCTGCCAGGCGAGCTTTCGCCAATCCAAGCCCCTGTCTCTAGGCTACTCCCCAAACAGCACTTCTAAGAACCTTTTGTATAAGATCAAGTGTAGTAGCGTTCTTATAAGTTTGGGTTCTGGCGGGTGAGGGGAATGTAAACAGATGCGCAAGAAGCGCTGAAATAATATTGGTAAATGATAAAAGTTTGCCAGTATATTTTGTGGATTACACAGCAGGGTGGCGACAAAGTTAACATGGAAGCCATGAAAACAATCCAAAATTCTGCCTGACACAGCTCGTTTGATAAGGGGACCATGTATGGAGGCAGCTATATGGACTACTTTTGGAGGCAGCTATGGCGATGACTAGAGATGAGCAAACATACTCGTCCGAGCTTGATGCTCGTTCGAGCATTAGTGTACTCGTAACTGCTCGTTGCTCGGACGAGTATTTCGCCCGCTCGAGAAAATGGCAGCTCCCGCCGTTTTGCTTTTTGGCGGCCAGAAACAGAGCCAATCACAAGCCAGGAGACTCTGCACTCCACCCAGCATGACGTGGTACCCTTACACGTCGATAGCAGTGGTTGGCTGGCCAGATCAGGTGACCCTGGGATAGACTAGCCGCTGCCCGCGCTGCTCGGATCATTCTCTGTCTGGATGCCGCTAGGGAGAGAGCTGCTGCTGGTCAGGGAAAGCGTTAGGGTGTTCTATTAGCTTACTGTTAGGCAGGAGTGATTCTACAACAGCCCTTCTTAGGGCTACAATAACGTTATCCTTTTTTTTTTATTTGCTTGTGGCTGGGCTTGCTGGCACTAGTAGTGTGGTAGTAGTACCATATTGTGAGGAATTAGCAGGGGGACTTGCTACCGTTGTGTTTAGCTCTTAGTGACACACATATCCACCTCAAACACCAAAGTGGGAAAATTTATTAGGGGTTTGATTTCAATTAGGCACAGTCTGCCAGTTTCTTTTTATTTTACGTTTATTTTTTTCATAACTCAGCGTCATCTCATCTGGCATAGTAGTGTGCTTTAATACTTGGCTAGAAAATAGCCATAGGAGAATCCAAACGGCTTACTTACGCCTACAGTAGCGTTATATATATTTGATTTCTGGTTGATCTGCTGGTGGCTGTAGTTGTTGCAGTGCATCTACTAGCAAATTGTGAGCAATTTGGAGTGAGACTTGCGACCACTGTGTTTTGCGCTTAGTGACGCACATATCCATCGCAAAGACCGAAGTGGGAAAATTTATTAGGGCCCGGGGTTGGATTTCAATTAGGCACAGTCTGCCATTTCCTTTTTTATTTTACGTTTATTTTTTTCATAACTCAGCGTCATCTCATCTGGCATAGTAGTGTGCTTTAATACTTGGCTAGAAAATAGCCATAGGAGAATCCAAACGGCTTACTTACGCCTACAGTAGCGTTATATATATTTGATTTCTGGTTGATCTGCTGGTGGCTGTAGTTGTTGCAGTGCATCTACTAGCAAATTGTGAGCAATTTGGAGTGAGACTTGCGACCACTGTGTTTTGCGCTTAGTGACGCACATATCCATCGCAAAGACCGAAGTGGGAAAATGTATTAGGGCCCGGGGTTGGATTTCAATTAGGCACAGTCTGCCATTTCCTTTTTTATTTTACGTTTATTTTTTTCATAACTCAGCGTCATCTCATCTGGCATAGTAGTGTGCTTTAATACTTGGCTAGAAAATAGCCATAGGAGAATCCAAACGGCTTACTTACGCCTACAGTAGCGTTATATATATTTGATTTCTGGTTGATCTGCTGGTGGCTGTAGTTGTTGCAGTGCATCTACTAGCAAATTGTGAGCAATTTGGAGTGAGACTTGCGACCACTGTGTTTTGCGCTTAGTGACGCACATATCCATCGCAAAGACCGAAGTGGGAAAATTTATTAGGGCCCGGGGTTGGATTTCAATTAGGCACAGTCTGCCATTTCCTTTTTTATTTTACGTTTATTTTATTCATAACTCAGCGTCATCTTATCTGGCATAGCAGTGTGCTTTCATACTTGGCTAGAAAATAGCCATAGCAATAGGATAGCATCGTTTGGTTTTAAAAACTAAAAAACACAAAAAAAAAAAAAACACAAAAAAAAGGTAAAAAAAAAAATTAAAGTTATAACTCTCATTTTCAAAATGTTTAACCCGAGGGCTAGGGGTAGAGGACGAGGGCGGGGACGTGGGCGTCCAACTACTGCAGGGGTCAGAGGCCGTGGTCCTGGGCGGGGTGAGACACCACCTGCTGATGAGGGAGCAGGGGAACGCCGCAGAGCTACACTCCCTAGGTTCATGTCTCAAGTTACTCGTGGTAGAGCACTGTTGAGGCCAGAACAGTGCGAACAGGTGATGTCGTGGATTGCCGACAATGCTTCAAGCAATTTGTCCACCAGTCAGTCTTCCACGCAGTCCACCCATGTCACCGAAATCGGCACTCCTCCAGCTCCTGCACCTCAGCCTCCTCCCCCCCAGTCTGCCCCCTCCCAGCAAAATTTGCCATCCTACAGTCACAAACCACTTGTCCGGTTGCTGATGAGCAATTTTCCGATGCCCAGGTTTTCCACCAGTCGCAGTCTGTGGGTGATGATGACCTTCTTGACGTAGTGGAAGAAGTGTGTAAAGAGGTGTCCGACGATGAGGAGACACGGTTGTCAGACAGTGGGGAAGTTGTTGTCAGGGCAGGAAGTCCGAGGGGGGAGCAGACTGAGGGATCGGAGGATGATGAGGTGACAGACCCAAGATGGGTTGAGAGGCCGGGTGAACACAGTGCTTCTGAGACGGAGGAGAGTCCTCGACCAGAACAGGTTGGAAGAGGCAGTGGTGGGGCCAGACGGAGAGGCAGGGCCAGAGCTGGTGCATCAGCGCCAAATGTGTCAACTAGTGAAGCTCCCGTGGCGAGGGCTCCTGCGGCGAGGGCTAGATTTTCAGAAGTCTGGAGGTTCTTTAAGGAAACACCGGATGACCGACGGACTGTGGTGTGCCACATTTGCCAAACCAGGATCAGCAGGGGTTCCACCACTACTAGCTTAACTACCACCAGTATGCGCAGGCATATGAATGCTAAACACCCCACTCAGTGGCAACAAGCGCGTTCACCTCCGGCCGTGCACACCACTGCTCCTTCCCCTGTGTCAGCTGATAGTCAGCCCCCTGCCCAGGACCCTGCCACAAAAACCCCATCGTCGCCTCCACGATCCTCCACAGCATCCACCAGCGTTCAGCTCTCCATACCCCAGACGCTGGAGCGGAAACGCAAATATAGTGCAACCCACCCGCACGCCCAAGCCCTTAATGTGCACATCTCCAGATTGCTAAGCCTGGAGATGCTGCCCTATAGGCTAGTAGAGACCGAGGCCTTTCGCAACCTCATGGCGGCGGCCGCCCCTCGGTATTCGGTCCCCAGCCGCCACTACTTTTCCCGATGTGCCGTCCCAGCCCTGCACCAGCACGTGTCAGAGAACATAATCCGTGCCCTGACCAACGCCGTTTCTGACAAGGTCCACCTGACCACGGACACGTGGACGAGTGCTGCCGGGCAGGGCCACTATATATCGCTGACGGCACATTGGGTTAACTTGGTGGAGGCTGGGACCGAGTCTGACCCTGCGGCTGGTCATATACTGCCGACGCCGAGGATTGCGGGGCCTACCTCGGTCCAGGTGTTTCAGGCCTACTATGCCTCCTCCTCCTCCCACCCCTCCTCCACCTCCTCCTCCGAACGACCATCCGTGGGCATGGCGCCATCAGTCGGTAGCTCTAGGCACAGCAGCAGTGCAGTCGCTAAGCGACAGCAGGCGGTGCTGAAACTGCTGAGCCTAGGCGATAAAAGGCACACCGCCCAAGAACTATTACAGGGCATCACGGCGCAGACTGATCTGTGGCTGGCACCGCTGAACCTGAAGCCAGGCATGGTTGTGTGTGACAACGGCCGTAACCTGGTGGCGGCTCTGCAACTCGGCAGACTGACACATGTGCCATGCCTGGCCCATGTGTTAAATCTGATAGTTCAGCGTTTCCTCAAGACATACCCCAATCTGTCTGATTTGCTCACGAAGGTGCGCCGCATCTGTGCGCATTTCAGGAAGTCCAGCACAGATGCTGCCACTCTCAGGGCAGCGCAGCGCCGCCTCCAACTGCCCGCTCACCGACTGTTGTGCGACGTGCCCACGAGGTGGAATTCAACACTGACCATGTTATCCAGAGTTTACCAGCAGAGCTGAGCGATTGTAGACTGCCAGATGTCAACTTCCACCAGAACTGGTAGTCAGGTCAGTCAGCTTCCTCAAGTCTACAATGAGGAGTGGACGTGGATGTCTGATATCTGTCAGGTGCTGAGTAACTTTGAGGAGTCAACACAGATGGTCAGTGGCGATGCCGCCATCATCAGCCTCACCATCCCGCTGCTTGGCCTGTTGAAAAACTCTCTGGTCAGCATGAAGTCGGAAGCTTTGCGCTCCTCACAAGAGACGGGGGAAGAAGATTCCCTTGTTGATAGCCAAAGCACCCTTAGGTCTGTTTCTCAGCGCATATCGGAGGAGGTGGAGGAGGATGAGGAGGAAGAGGAGGAGAATGTTGGCGAGACACAAGAGGGGACCATTGTTGAGTCCTTCACTGTTGAGCGTGTATGGGCAGAAGAAGAGGAGTTGGAGGAGTTGGAGGAGGAGGAAATGGACAGTCAGGCCAGTGAGGGGAGTGAATTCTTACGCGTTGGTACTCTGGCGCATATGGCAGATTTCATGCTAGGCTGCCTATCCCGTGACCCTTGCGTTCAAAGAATTTATTCCAGCACCGATTACTGGGTGTTCACTCTCCTGGACCCACGGTACAAGCAAAATCTTTCCACTCTCATCCCTGGAGAGGAAAGGAGTGTGAGAATGCATGAATACCAGCAGGCCCTGGTGCACAAGCTGAAACAGTATTTCCCTTCTGACAGCGCTAGCGGCAGAGTGCGTAGTTCTGCGGGACAAGTAGCGAGGGAGAGTAGGCGAGCAGGCAGCTTGTCCAGCACTGGCAGGGGTACGCTTTACAAGGCTTTTGCCAGCTTTATGTCACCCCAGCAAGACACTGTCACCTGTCCCCAGTCTCGGCAGAGTAGGGCTGATCTTTACAGAAAGATGGTGAGGGAGTACGTAGCTGACCATACCATCGTCCTAAATGATCACACAGCTCCCTACAACTACTGGGTTTCAAAGCTGGACATGTGGCACGAACTGGCGCTGTACGCCTTGGAGGTTCTTGCCTGCCCTGCCGCTAGCGTCTTGTCCGAGCGGGTTTTCAGTGCAACTGGTGGCATCATCACCGATAAGCGTACACGCCTGTCGACTGACAGCGCTGACAGGCTGACGCTTATCAAGATGAATAAAGCCTGGATTTCTCCTAATTTCCAATCTCCACCAGGTGAAGGAAGCTCAACCTGAATAATTTATCCACTCCTCCTCCTCCTCCTCATTTTCCTCCTTCTCCTCCTCTTTGTACAGTAAAGCAGAGGAAACTGGCTATTTTTTGACAGGGCCCACTGGCTCTAGCTATAGTACTTTATGCATTTAATTTTTCTGGAGGGCCACCGACCCGGTCCTCTGTTTTAAACAATTTTTGGGAGTGCCACATACAGGCACTAAATCTATTCCATTTTTCTGGAGGGCCACCTACCTGCTCCTCTGGTTTGAAAACTTTTTTGGACTGCCACATACAGGCACTCAATCTATTCCATTTTTCTGGAGGGCCACCTACCTGCTCCTCTGGTTTGAAAACTTTTTTGGACTGCCACATACAGGCACTCAATCTATTCCATTTTTATGGAGGGCCACCTACCTGCTCCTCTGGTTTGAAAACTTTTTTGGACTGCCACATACAGGCACTATCCAAATTGAATTGTCTCCATAGCAGCCTCCACACGTTGTCTCCATTGCTACCTCCAAAAGTCGTCCATATAGCTGCCTCCATACATCATCCCTTTATCAAACAAGGTGTGTCAGGCCGAAATTTGGGTTGTTTTCATGGATTCCACATCAAAGTTGTTAACTTTGTCGCCACCCTGCTGTGTTATCCACAAAATACACTGGCAAACTTTTACCATTTACGGATATTATTTCAGCGCTTCTTGCGCAGATGTTTACATTCCCCTCACCCGCCATATCCTAAACTTATAAGAACGCTACTACACTTGATCTTATACAAAAGGTTCTTAGAAGTGCTGTTTGGGGAGTAGCCTAGAGACAGGGGCTTGGATTGGCGAAAGCTCGCCTGGCAGCGGAGCGCCAGCTCCATGCCAAGAACCAACTAACATAGTTTTAACTGCAGCACCTTTAATCTACTACTAGTTCACTGCCTCCATACATGGCCGACTTATCAAACGTGCTGTGTCAGGCAGAATTTTGGGTTGTTTTCATGGCTTCCACAACAAACTTGTTAACTTTGTCGCCACCCTGCTGTGTAATCCTCAAAATATACTGGCAAACTTTTACCATTTACGGATATTATTTCAGCGCTTCTTGCGCATCTGTTTACATTCCCCTCACCCGCCATATTCAAAACTTATAAGAACGCTACTACATTTAACTTGGTGCAGGCTGGGACCGAGTCTGACCCTGGGGCTGGTCATATACTGCCGACGCAGAGGATTGCGGGGCCTACCTCGGTCCAGGTGTTTCAGGCCTACTATGCCTCCTCCTCCTCCCACCCCTCCTCCACCTCCGAATTACCATCCGTGGGCATGGCGCCATCAGTCGGTAGCTCTAGGCACAGCAGCAGTGCCGTCGCTAAGCGACAGCAGGCGGTGCTCAAACTGCTGAGCCTAGGTGATAAAAGGCACACCGCCCAAGAGCTATTACAGGGCATTCCACATCAAACTTGTTAACTTTGTCGCCACCGTGCTGTGTAAGCCACAAAATATACTGGAAAACTTTTTTCATTTACGGATATTATTTCAGCGCTTCTTGCGCAGATGTTTACATTCCCCTCACCCGCCATATCCCAAACTTATAAGAACGCTACTACACTTGATCTTATACAAAAGGTTCTTAGAAGTGCTGTTTGGGGAGTAGCCTAGAGACAGGGGCTTGGATTGGCGAAAGCTCGCCTGGCAGCGGAGCGCCAGCTCCATTCCAAGATCCAACTAACATAGTTTGAACTGCAGCACCTTTAATCTACTACTAGTTCACTGCCTCCATACATGGTCCCCTTATCAAACGAGCTGTGTCAGGCAGAATTTTGGGTTGTTTTCATGGCTTCCATGTTAACTTTGTCGCCACCCTGCTGTGTAATCCACAAAATATACTGGCAAACTTTTATCATGTACCGATATTATTTGAGCGCTTCTTGCTCACCTCCTTTGGTTCCTCTCTGCCACCCATTGGTTTTAAGCCTGAGTCCATTTAGGGTATGTCGCCATGCCACTCTCTAGCCTGCCGCTGCTGCCGCTGCCTCTGCATGCCGTCCCCTATAGTGTCAGGGTCAATTATTGGATGTTTTACATGCTATCTAGCTTCATTCTGTCACTCTGTCATGGCCATGCTGTTGCCCATAATTTTGGCATAATGGTGCGATTAAGCAGCCTCAGAGGCATCCATGCATGCTGCCCCTGCTGTTTCCTGTCCATTTCCGTGGTGTTTCCATCCTTTTCTGAGGTTCCCAGGTGTTTGGCCAAGCTTCCCTGTGCAGAGCCTTGGTCCCCTTGAAAAAAGCTCGAGTCTCCCATTGACTTCAATGGGGCTCGTTACTCGAAACGAGCACTCGAGCATCGGGAAAAGTTCGTCTCGAATAACGAGTACCCGAGCATTTTAGTGCTCGCTCATCTCTAGCGATGACGTGTGGAGGTAGCAATGGAGACAACGTGTGAAGGCAGCTAAAAAAACGACGTGTGGAGGCTGCTATGGAGACAATTTAATTTGGATAGTGCCTGTATGTGGCAGTCCAAAAAAGTTTTCAAACCAGAGGAGCAGGTAGCTGGTCCTACAAAAAGATTAAATAAATTGAGTGCCTGTATGTGGCAGTCCAAAAAAGTTTTCAAACCAGAGGAGCAGGTAGCTGGTCCTCCAGAAAAATTATAGATTGAGTGCCTGTATGTGGCACTCCCAAAAATTGTTTAAAACAGAGGACAGGGTAGTTGGCCCTCCAGAAAAATTAAATACATAGAGTACTATAGCCAGAGCCAGTTGGCCCTGGCAAAAAAATAGCCAGTTTCCTCTGCTTTAATGTACAAAGAGGAGGAGAAGGAGGACAATGAGGAGGAGGAGTGCATACATTATTCAGGTTCAGCTTCTTTCACCTGGTGGAGAATGGAAATGCGGAGAAATCCAGGCTTTATTCATCTTGATAAGCGTCAGCCTGTCAGCGCTGTCAGTCGACAGGCGTGTACGCTTATCGGTGATGATGCCACCAGCTGCACCGAAAACCCGCTCGGACAACACGCTAGCGGCAGGGCAGGCAAGAACCTCCAAGGCGTACAGCGCCAGTTCGTGCCACATGTCCAGCTTTGAAACCCAGTAGTTGTAGGGAGCTGTGTGATCATTTAGGACGATGGTATGGTCAGCTACATACTCCCTCACCATCTTTCTGTAAAGATCAGCCCTACTCTGCCGAGACTGGGGACAGGTGACAGTGTCTTGCTGGGGTGACATAAAACTGGCAAAGACCTTGTAAAGCGTACCCCTACCAGTGCTGGAAAAGCTGCCTGCTCGCCTACTCTCCCTCGCTACTTGTCCCGCAGAAGTACGCCCTCTGCCGCTAGCGCTGTCAGAAGGGAAATACTGTTTCAGCTTGTGCACCAGGGCCTGCTGGTATTCATGCATTCTCACACTCCTTTCCTCTCCAGGGATGAGAGTGGAAAGATTTTGCTTGTACCGTGGGTCCAGGAGAGTGAATACCCAGTAATCGGTGCTGGAATAAATTCTTTGAACGCGAGGGTCACGGGATTGGCAGCTTAGCATGAAATCTGCTATATGCGCCAGAGTCCCAACGCGCAAGAATTCACTCCCCTCACTGGCCTGACTGTCCATTTCCTCCTCCTCCAACTCCTCTTCTTCTGCCCATGCACGCTGAACAGTGAAGGACTGAACAATGGTCCCCTCTTCTGTCTCGCCAACATTCTCCTCCTCTTCCTCCTCATCCTCCTCCACCTCCTCCGATATGCGCTGAGAAACAGACCTAAGGGTGCTTTGGCTATCAACAAGGGAATCTTCTTCCCCCGTCTCTTGTGACGAGCGCAAAGCTTCCGACTTCATGCTGACCAGAGAGTTTTTCAACAGGCCAAGCAGCGGGATGGTGAGGCTGATGATGGCGGCATCACCACTGACCATCTGTGTTGACTCCTCAAAGTTACTCAGCACCTGACAGATATCAGACATCCACGTCCACTCCTCATTGTAGACTTGAGGAAGCTGACTGACCTGACTACCAGTTCTGGTGGAAGTTGACATCTGGCAGTCTACAATCGCTCTGCGCTGCTGGTAAACTCTGGATAACATGGTTAGTGTTGAATTCCACCTCGTGGGCACGTCGCACAACAGTCGGTGAGCGGGCAGTTGGAGGCGGCGCTGCGCTGCCCTGAGAGTGGCAGCATCTGTGCTGGACTTCCTGAAATGCGCACAGATGCGGCGCACCTTCGTGAGCAAATCAGACAGATTGGGGTATGTCTTGAGGAAACGCTGAACTATCAGATTTAACACATGGGCCAGGCATGGCACATGTGTCAGTCTGCCGAGTTGCAGAGCTGCCACCAGGTTACGGCCGTTGTCACACACAACCATGCCTGGCTTCAGGTTCAGCGGTGCCAGCCACAGATCAGTCTGCGCCGTGATGCCCTGTAATAACTCTTTGGAGGTGTGCCTTTTATCGCCTAGGCTCAGCAGTTTGAGCACAGCCTGCTGTCACTTAGCGATGGCACTGCTGCTGTGCCTAGAGCTACCGACTGATGGCGCCATGCCCACGGATGGTAATTCAGAGGAGGAGGTGGAGGAGGGGTGGGAGGAGGAGGAGGCATAGTAGGCCTTTGAGACCTGGACCGAGGTAGGCCCCGCAATCCTCGGCGTCGGCAGTATATGACCAGCCCCAAGGTCAGACTCGGTCCCAGTCTCCACCAAGTTAACCCAATGTGCCGTCAGCGATATATAGTGGCCCTGCCTGGCAGCACTCGTCTACGTGTCCGTGGTCAGGTGGACCTTGTCAGAAACGGCGTTGGTCAGGGCACGGAGGATGTTCTCTGACACGTGCTTGTGCAGGGCTGGGACGGCACATCGGGAAAAGTAGTGGCGGCTGGGGACCGAATACCGAGGGGCGGCCGCCGCCATGAGGTTTTCGAAAGGCCTCGGTCTCTACCAGCCTATAGGGCAGCATCTCCAGGCTAAGCAACTTGGAGATGTGGACGTTGAGGGCTTGGGCGTGTGGGTGGTTTGCGCTATACCTCCTTTTGCGCTCCAGCGTCTGGGGTATGGAGAGCTGAACGCTGGTGGATGCTGTGGAGGATCGTGGAGGCGAAGATGGGGTTTTCGCACGGGAGGTGTTTGGGCCGGGGTCCTGGGCAGGGGGCTGACTAGCAGATGACACAGGGGAAAGAGCAGTGGTGTGCCCGGCCGGAGGTGAACGGGTTTGGTGCCATTGAGTGGGGTGTTTAGCATTCAGATGCCTGCGCATACTGGTGGTAGTTAAGCTAGTAGTGGTGGAACCCCTGCTGATCCTGGTTTGGCAAAGGTTGCACACCACAGTCCGTCGGTCATCCGGTGTTTCTTTAAAGAACCTCCAGACTTCTGAAAATCTAGCCCTCGCCACGGGAGCTTGACTACGGGCAACATTTGGCGCTGATGCACCAGCTCTGGCCCTGCCTCTCCGTCTGGCCCCACCACTGTCTCTTCCAACCTATTCTGCTATAGGACTCGCCTCCGTCTCAGAAGCACTGTGTTCACCCGGCCTATCAACCCAGCTTGGGTCTGTCACCTCATCATAATCCGATCCCTCAGTCTGTTCCTCCCTCGGACTTCCTGCCCTGACAACAACTTCACCACTGTCTGACAACCGTGTCTCCTCATCGTCCGACACCTCTTTACACACTTCTTCCACTACGTGAATAATGTCATCATCACCCACAGACTGCGACTGGTGGAAAACCTGGGCATCGGAAAATAGCTCAGCAGCAGCAGGATAAGTGGTTTGTGACTGTGGGAAGGGTCCAGAAAACAGTTCCTCAGAGTATGCCGGTTCAAATGCCAAATTTTGGTGGGAGGGGGCAGACTGGGGGGAAGGAGGCTGAGGTGGAGGAGCTGGAGGAGTGCCGATTTCGGTGACATGGGTGGACTGCGTGGAAGACTGACTGGTGGACAAATGGCTAGAAGCATTGTCCACAATCCACGACATCACCTCTTCGCACTGTTCTGGCCTCAACAGTGCTCTACCACGAGTCCCAGTAACTTGAGACATGATGAACCTAGGGAGTGTACCTCTGCGGCGTTCCCCTACTCCCCCATCAGCAGGTGGTGTCTCACCCAGCCCAGGACCACGGCCTCTGACCCCTACAGTAGTTGGACGCCCACGTCCACGCCCTCGTCCTCGGGTTAAACATTTTCCAAATTAAAGTGTAAACTTGAAAAAAAAAAAAATTTTGTTTTTATATTTTTTTAGTTTTTTATTTTTTTTAACAAAACGATGCTATACTATTGCTATGGCTAGTTTCTAACCTACACTGACAGCACACAACTGGATTTTGTGCTTTGCAAGATGAGTTTGAGCTATAAAATGAAATAAAGGTAAAAAAAAAAAATCAGCAGACTCTGCCTAATTCTACTCAAACCCCTAATAAATTGTCCCACTTCGGTGTTTGAGGTGGATATGCGTGTCACTAAGAGCTAAACACAACGGTCGCAGGTCTCCCAGCAAATTCCTCACAGTATGGTACTAGCTGCACTACTAGTGCCAGCAAGCCCAGCCACATGCAAACAAAAAAAAGGAAAATATATAACGCTATTGTAGGCCTAAGTAAGCCGTTGGGGTTCTCCTATGGCTATTTTTTAGCCTACAATGAGAGCACACTGCTTTGCAAGATGAGTTTGAGCTATAAAATGAAATACAGCTAAAAAAAAAAAAAAAAATCAGCAGACTCTGCCTAATTCTACTCAAACCCCTAATAAATTGTCCCACTTCGGTGTTTGAGGTGGATATGTGTGTCACTAAGAGCTAAACACAACGGTAGCAAGTCCCCCTGCAAATTCCTCACAATATGGTACTAGCTGCACTACTAGTGCCAGCAAGCCCATCCACAAGCAAATAAAAAAAAAAATGTATAACGTTATTGTAGCCCTAAGAAGGGCTGTTGGGTTCTTGTAGAATCACTCCTGCCTAACACTATTCTAATAGAACACCCTAACGCTTTCCCTGACCAGCAGCAGCTCTCTCCCTAGCGGCATCCAGACACAGAATGATCCGAGCAGCGCAGGCAGGGGCTAGTCTATTCCAGGGTCACCTGATCTGGCCAGCTAACCACTGCTATCGACGTGTAAGGGTACCACGTCATGCTGGGTGGAGTGCAGAGTCTCTTGGCTTGTGATTGGCTCTGTTTCTGGCCGCCAAAAAGCAAAACGGCGGGAGATGCCATTTTCTCGAGCGGGCGAAGAAGCTCGGACGAGTATGTTCGCTCATCTCTAGTTGTAACCTGATACCAAGGCATGTGCACAATAGAGGGAAGGTCATAAAAGCAAAACCCAAGATTAATTAAAGGGGTTATCCGGGTTTAAATTTTTTTTTATGGCCGGGCTGGTGAGGGATAGTTAAACATAATAAACATGGACTTACCTCCTCCGGCGGCGCCGATGTCCTGCGCCGCGGTCACTTCGATCCGTGCCCCTGTAAACAAACGGGGGCACGGAAGCCGCGCACAGGGAGCTTCCGGTCCGCGTTGTGGACGGATCCTCCCATCCGTCCCTATCTCAGCGGCCGGAAGCTCCCTGTGCGCCCTTCTACTGAAACCGGTGCACGGAGAAGACGGGCCGCGGCGCGGGACATCGGCAGCACCGGAGGAGGTAAGTCCATGTTTATTATGTTTAAATAGCCCTCCCCAGCCCGGCCAAAAAAAAAATTTTAATCCCAGATAACCCCTTTAAAGAATTAGAATGAGAACAACATGCACAAAAGCTAAAATCCTTTTAAGTCATCCAAAATGGTCTCTGATTAGATTACAACTCATCATTAGAAACATCCACTTATATGACTATGTCAGTTGAATGTAAAAGTTTTGTCTCTGAAAATGATCAAATTTGATACTTCTTAACCAGATATTGTACAATTTTGAGTTGTATTCATTTTTGTGGCTTCAAAAAGGTACATGGATTCACACTTCCCCAATCTGCAGTAACATTACAAGCCCCTAAAAAATCCAGATAAACTTGTACTTAAAACGAGTTTCTAGTGACAGAACTCCTTTGTATTGTCGCTCAGAGACCACACCTGAATATTGATTAGGCGTATTCTAATGATCCACCCTTTCATAACAACCCATGATTTTGAGGACTCTTTCTAGAATAACATAGAAAATATATGACGGGTGAATCATGATGTTCTTAGGGACAGGGGGAATATATAGGAACACCTAGGCTTATGGGTGGTGGGAATCAATTGACACAACCCAAATGATGAATCTGCTATATTGGCATTCTAGAGGTTACTAAGGAATTCCATTCAACGTCATTGAACCATTACAATTCTGTTCACAGAGTATAAAAGAGGATGCCATTTCATGAGCAACCAACACGTAGAAGCAGCTCTCTGTAATACCTTACCAAGTACCTCAACCAACAGAAGTCATGGCTGGAGTCAAAGGAAACAAAGAAAAGAAGCCTGACCAACCAACCATGATTCCAGAACCTATCTGTGAAGGTACTGTGAGTAATCTATTTCAGAAAATATTCTGACCCTTGAATAACAATAATAATAATAATAATAATAATAATAATAATAATAATAATATTAACTATTGACAATATATTGATGTGTCCTTCCTCCCTTTTTTCTCGGTTCACCATATCCTGAGCTATGGGATACTAGATGACCACCATATCCTGAGATATGTGGAACTAGATGACAAACTTTGTGAAAAAAAACACTTTGGGTGCTATAAACACCAATAAGTTCTCAATTGCACCAGCCATTACAAGCCACTCTAATCTCAAATCTCAATTTTAGATGACTTGTAAAAAAGACACATCTCAAAAAAAGTAATGTACCATCACCATAATGTTACTTATTCTTCTTATTCCACTTATAATCTATTCATATGATGTATGATATCAACGGATACACTGTACCCACACCTGGTAAAAGAAGCTCATGTGGACAATGCTAGTCTAACCTAGCTGTGAGATCTGCCCCTTGGTGTCCACATAAAACAGGTTGAACACAACAAAGCTAAATAATTCCTGTCCATCTAGGGTTAAACCAGTAATTGGGATTATTATGGCAATGTACCGTACTATATTTTGGATTTTGTTATATTACATTTATGTGGTCTACAATAAAACAAACATTCAGATCCACATCATTACCACACTACATCATTACTTTAATTGTTTTCTTTCTAAAAACATCCCACCACAGTGATGCAGAAATCCAACCCTATCAGTCCATATAATAATTATGAGAATTATACAATTCAACATGTTCTATAATGGGGGTGTAAAGTACAACATTGCATAGTAATGCCCAATGTTAATTTGTAAATTGTTCTATTCTTTTGCAGTACCAGACTTCTTGCCTGATCCTGTGCCAACCTGTGAGCAACCAGGTAAATGCAGATAGAATGCAATAATGCAATTAAATGAAAAAAAAGAAATGTAATGGGACCATTTATATAGGATACAGAGAAAACCCATTTTGCTACTAGAGTATGCTTAGAAATGGTTCAGTTTTGGCTGATTTGTTATACTCTTTTTTTACTGATTATTGGCCTTATTTGTTAATAACTAGCTGTCCAATGACTACTATACAGGGGTAACCTAATTGTAAGGGCAGTATCCATTGGAGGCTTATATGCCTAGTTTGCCAATAGATGTAACTGAAAAGTTTTCCCAAAATATATTCTACTTACATAAAATGTGCCTGTACAGTAGTTGTAGGCTAGGTACCTATGAGTATTGAGAATTTTTTTCAGTAATTACTTCTTATTACAGAAACAGAACAAGTCACACCACAACCTCCTGCTCCTGTGCCTGTGATACCACAACCTTGTGTACCTGAACCCACTAATAACCAGGAGAAGACTGGATGCAAAAAATAAAGTCATGAACTCTGGTGAAGAGTCGTCTTTCCTCTACTGCTACTATGAAAAAAATATATATATTCATTGATTTTCATTTCAATTATTATGTTTTCGGAGGAAGGCTTGACCAATATTAAATAAAGTCATGAACGCATTGAAAATGAGTGTTTTTATGTTCTATAATCAATTCTCACCCAACCTCTTACAGGAATACAATGTGTAGGCTGCAAATTTCTATAACCTGAAAAACAATACTTTTTGTGTTGTACGCTACATGTTAGTTGTGACTTGTGGCTGTCAAGAGTTTTGCAATTTAGTATTGACTTGGTTGAATTGTTTCTCTTCATAACACTGCCTTGTCATGTCCCAGGCTAGACCCCTTACACACAAATATATTGTTTTGGCCGTATTGAAGCCATACAATACTCATACATGTAACATATTGCCACATTCACTTTAATAAGCTTCTTTTTAAGATAGGTACTGAGCACTAACTCTCACTATTCACCAAAAATGTTTATTATGTCTAGAATAATAACAGAGTAACGATAGCAACTTTTTACATAGTTTGGCTTTGTAATGCCTGCAACTGAATAAATGAATCTAATCTAATGCTGTAAATTACAATAGATTAAAATGTAATACTTCAATGTATAAGTCGCAATAAATTACAATAGATGCACATCGCTAAAAATTACATAGATCAATGAATTATTTATATAATCCTAAAATAAAAACAAAAAAAAAATACAACATACGATACATATACTCCATAGCCAAGCAGAAAGCCCAATTGAACATAGCCCTCCTGTGGGTGGAAGATCAAGAAGACCGCAGCAGACGCATAAATGTGCGGCTAAGAGGGCTACCAGAAAATATAATGCACGATGATCTCCCTAAAGTTGCGGGGGAAATATTCACAAGTTTACTGGGGCAAGAAAAAGCGGAACTTATACACATTGAAAGGATTCACAGAGACCCGAGACCAAAACCGCGCGCAGCCAACCCACCTAGAGACATCATCTGTGGCCTGCTAAAGTACACAGAAGCGGCGGACATCTTGAAAGGGGCCAGAAACCGCAAAGAACTCCTATACCAGTCGCATGAAACAACGATATTCCAAGGTATTGCGCCATCCACACTGGCTAAGAAGCGCATGCTCAAACCGCTGCTGGATGACCTGAGAGAAAAGAAAATACCTTTACGCTGGCTCTTTCCATTTGAACTAGCGATTAACTCCAACAGCAAGCACATCGTCATCTGTACACCGGAAGATTTAAAAGCGGCATGGAGTGTGTTGGAGCTTCCACCTCAAGATATTCCCTCGTGGATGCCAATCGGCAAAGAAGACAACTTACCTGACCTCCCAGACGCTGCAAGATGGCACACGGTGCGGAGCCCGAGAGGAAACAAGAAGAAATCAGCACATACCTGAGCGGGTCGGTCGGATCGGGTAACATATATTAATCTTAGGCATGAGTTGTGGAAAGTGTGGGCTTAGCAAGTGTCTCTTTGCCCAAAAGTCGTTCCATGCGGCTGCAGTTAGATCTAGATTAAGTTTGTTCTATACTAGTTGCAACATCAGGACCACTGGTCAGAGGTCAAGACTGTCCTCCTGACCACTGTGCACACTCTAAATACCCTATTTAGAAGCAACTCAGAAGTGACTGTACGAGACACGCTATAGTTAACTAAACGACATAAGCTTTTACAATTTGGGTGGGGGTGTTATTTCAGTTGCCACAAAGTTTTGATGTTAACCCCTGTAAATCTGTTGATGCCCTCCTGTCTGTTAGTAGCCCCCGGCACTAAACAGGGTAACGCCCACAAAGTGGGCACAGTGCAAACATACCCCTGAGGAAGTCACCGGAGTAGGTGACGATACGCGTGGGGTTCGTTCCTCTCTCCTCCTCCCCACTCCGACCTTGCCTTCCTGCCTCCTTTACCTCATTATATGGATCTACACTAGGTACCGTATACTCTAGGCATGTAGGCTACTCCATACAGGACTGTTTGGTTTATTTTCTGCACAGGTCACTTTATGTATGCACATATTTCCTGCTGCAACTTGATATTTTCCAGCTGTATTTAGCACTTTCCTCATTGTCCTGCTGTAGACATTTGTCGTTTTGATTGGGTCGGTTTTGGGCTGGGGAGCCCAGGACACACAGGTCCTGGGAGGTTAAGTACACCTTACATGGTGTACTTTTTAAGTGTTTTTATTTTATGGTCTTGTTGTTATTGTGATTATGCAAATGAATGAATAAAGTTTTTTTACATTACCGCAGTCCATCATACGTATCCTCTCTCTTGTTCTTGTGTTGGTTATATGCTTCCCTAGGATACGTGGACTAAATATTTCTCTTTACCTATTGGTAGTGCCTGTCCCATTTCTTGTGTGGTGTTATTTCAGTTGCCACATAGTTTTGATGTTAACCCCTGTAAATCTGTTGATGCCCTCCTGTCTGTTAGTAGCCCCCGGCACTAAACAGGGTAACGCCCACAAAGTGGGCACAGTGCAAACTTGGCTACAACAGGGGCATCAAGGAAAATTGCACCTGTTTATGTGTATTTATAGCCTTCTTTTTCCTTTCCCCTCTCTTACCTACCCCCCTCTACCCCTACCCCTTTCCCTTGGATAGTCCAGAGATTCAAAGATTCAAAGTACTTAGCAATTTAGCTATGTCCCTTGGTGTGTTAACAAGAAATGGGGGACCTTAAGGTTATATCTTTCAATGTTAAAGGTCTGAACGAGGCACGTAAGCGACACCAGATATTGAGGCAAATGAAAAAGGAGAAGGCGGATGTCAACTTAATGAAAGAAACACACTTTAAATCAGGCAAAGTACCATCGCTACCCAAAAGAGACTACTCCCAATGTTACCACAGCACATTCGCATCTGCAGCAAGAGGGGTTTCAAGTAAGCATAATCCGTTTAAACTATTAGCTGAAATATGTGATTCCGAGGGTCACTTTTTATTCTTGAAAGAATCAATAAATGCCCAACTTATAACTATGGGGAATGTATATGCTCCAAATTCTGGTCAGGTCTTGTGGCTCATTGACTCCTTAAAAATATTTACTGATTTCTGTGAGGGGATAGTTGTATTAGGAGGAGATTTTAACCTGGCATTATACCCCCTGCTAGACACGACTGGTTCTAGACACCTTTCATATAGGGATCTGGCAAGTCTACAAAAGGCTCTGGAGGAGAATGGCCTCAGAGATGCATGGAGACTTATGCACCCCAGCACGAGACTACACATTTTTCTCACAAGCTCATCTTAGTTACCATAGACTACATATTTATTTCGCAGGCACATATCACATTGTTAAAAGATACTAAGATTGGTAGCATTTTATTATCAGACCATGCCCCAATATCCCTATCTATTAAAATACCTGCCCTACCAAGTAGGGAATGCAACTGGTCACTAAATACAACCCTGATAGAGGAGGAGGAACATCGTCTGAGGATAATAGGAAATTAAGAAGTTCTTCTCTACTAATACATCAGTTGACCAAGCCTTTCCTGTGATGTGGGACGCGCACAAAATGGCAATAAGGGGAGAATTTATCTCCCTAGGGACATAAAAAAAAGACACTCACCTCCAAAACTCCATGCTAGTGCATATTACTAATCTAGAGAACAAACATAAACAAAGCAAAGCACAGTTAGTGTTGTAGGAACTTAGTGTACTCAGAAATAAGGTACGAAACCTTCTTAATTTTGCAGGTCCGGCAATACATGCACGGAGACAGAGGCAATAAACCAATGACCCATTTATTTAAAAAACAAAAAGAGAAAACATATATTCATACCATTAAATCCCCGGACGGTACCACAACTTCTGACACGCACAAGATAGCTAAGGCATTCATAACCTTTTATTCAGAACTATATAACATCCAACCACATCAATCACAGACAAAACACAATATCAACACCTTCCTTGACACTCTGGACCTACCGACACTCACAGAAGAAGAAAAAAACTTTCCTACTTGCTCCATTCACGGTAGACGAACTTAAGAAAGCATTACACTCAATACCCACGGGTAAGTGCTCAGGACCTGACGGACTTCCTGTGGCTTATTACAAGAAATTTGAGGAATGCCTTTTGCCACACTTCACAGCTGTATGCAACAATCTACTAGCCGGGGGATCATTACACACTCAAGCTCTGTCAGCTAATATAACTATTATCCACAAAGAGGGAAAATACCCCACCCAATGTGGGAGCTACCATCCAATATCTCTCCTAAATACAGACGTTGGTGGGCAAAAGCACTAGCGAACCGCCTTTGCGACTTAATGCCAAAACTGATCTCTCCTGAGCAGCCAGGCTTTGTTAAATGTAGGCAAGGAAAGGACAATACGTGCAGGGTAATTAGACTCAGTGAACGCGCAAGAGCTACCAAATCCCCTCTAGTCCTTCTTGGCACTGACGCCAAGAAGGCATTTGACAGGGTGAGTTGGTCCTTCATGCATAGCACCCTCACTAAATTTGGCTTCCCCCTGGATTTTCTAAAAGCAATTTTTTCCTTATACTCCTCCCCTAGTGCTAGAGTTCGAGTAAATGGTATACTTTCCCCATCTTTCACAATAGCCAATGGTACACGTCAGGGATGCCCTCTATCCCCATACCTTTGCATACTATTTATGGAAACCTTATTACAATCAATAAGACAGCATCCAAACATCCGAGGCATAAAAATAAAAGATTTCACACATACAACTGCAGCCTTTGCGGATGACCTCCTAGTTGTGACCACAAATCCTATTGAATCTGTCCCAATTATCACTCAACTCCTCATGGACTTTGGTAAACTGTCTAATTTCAAAGTAAACTTCGGAAAATCGGAAATCCTCAATATCACATTGCCCTCACATATAGCGGATAAATTAAAAAGTAATTCCAAATTATAGTGGCCACAAACGTCACTCAAATACTTAGGTATGCAACTACCGAAAGACACATCAGAACTTTTTTGGATCAACTACGTTCTGCTCCTGAAATCAGTCAATACGAAACTCAAGCAACTGGCTATTCCCATGGTGTCCTGGATAGACAGAACGAATTTACTCAAGACATATATAATTCCCTAATTTACCTACCTTCTCCAAACGATTCCCATCGCGCTCCCAAGATCATATCTGATGCGGGCACGTAAACTATTCTCCTCTTTTGTATGGTCATTTAAAAAATCTAGATTGCACTACATGCAGCAAATCCAATCCAAAAAGAAAGGAGGCCTGGGGCTCCCAGACCTTACCAATATTAATAAAGTAACTCAGGTACAAAGATGGTTGTCCTTGGTCAGGAAGCCGACAACCTCCTTATGCGCCTCGTTAGAAAAAGCACTACTCTCACATTCTGAATGGTAACAAATTTGGGGGATACCCCATAAAAACATAACACGAAGTAACAGTTGCTTGATCTCACCTACTATTAAGGTTTGGCAAACTATACAGAAGATAGTTTATAAGTACCCATATTGTGCCCATATTTTTCTACTGGAAGCTCGTGTTAGAGATCTGGAGGAAGATATTGCATGGCTGCGAGCAATTGACAATCTTGAGAGGAGTATGCTGCTCATTGAGCAAGCAATAAGCGGGGTAGAAGTGGAGGATGGAGAGGTAAGCCAGCAGGACCAGGTGGGTAGCTGGGTTACTGTAAATAGAGGGGGTAGGAAGGGGTCAAAGAAAAGGAAGGCCAACTCTGACTCTGAACATCCAAGCAAAATTGCAAAATTGTGCAATGATGTCAGGACGTCAGTGTCAGAAATGGCAGCCCTAGCGGATCCTGCTCTCCCTCACAGCCGGGGAAGCAGACCAGCTAGTAGTAGGGTGGATGGGAGTGCAGGTAAGCCAAGGCAGCTAGTGGTTGTAGGGGACTCTATAATAAGGAAGACGGATAGAATAATTTGTCGCCAAGACCGCCTCAACCGAATGGTTTGCTGTCTCCCTGGTGCCAGGGTTCGGCATGTGGTGGAAAGGGTGGATAAATTACTGGGAGGGGCTGGGGATGACCCAGCTGTCATGGTCCATGTTGGTACCAATGACAGAATAGATGGTAGGTGGAGGAGCCTGAAGAATAATTTTAAAGAACTAGGTTCAAAGCTTAAGGAAAGGACCTCCAAGGTAGTATTCTCCGGAATTATACCTGTGCCATGGAATGGAAGGGGGGCTGCTGTGCTGGGGGAGAAGATCCTAGCAGGGGTGGCGGAGTATTTAAACTAGGATCGGGGGAGGAGGAAAAGGAAGACGTTGAAGGGGTAGACAGGTCAGAGAGGGGGCAGGTTATGTTGGTGGGTGGTGAGGTGGGCGGTGTATGGGGGCCTAAGGCAGTGGATAAGGAGATCCATAAGTTATAGAACGGTGGTGAGGATATATGTACCAGTAAATTTACTTTAAATCAGACAAATAGCTGTGGAAAATTAAATTTTATGTTCACAAATGCCAGAAGTATCACAGGCAAAATGGGTGAGCTTGAGGCTCTGATATTAGAGGAACAATTAGATGTTGTTGGTGTAACAGAGACATGGCTGGATGCATCGCATGCTTGGGGTGTTAATATTCAAGGTTTTACACTCTTTCGGAAAGACAGGGCAAATAGGAGGGGAGGTGGTCTATGTCTGTATGTCAGAAGAGACTTAAAAGCGATTGTGAATGAGTCAGTGGTCTCAGAAAAGTGTGAGGAGGCTGAAACTTTGTGGGTTGAAATTCAAACCCAGAGAAAATTATTTTTGGTGTAATATATAGATCCCCTAACATCTCTGAGGAAATAGAGGGTCACCTATATAAACAGAGCAGGCTGCACAGGAGGTGACCGTAGTGATAATGGGAGACTAACTTTCCAAATATTCACTGGGGTCGGGGCTCTTCTTCATCTGTGAAGGGGAGACATTTTATCAACTTTCTGCAGGATAATTTTATGTTGCAGCTTGTAGAAGATCCCACAAGAGGTGACGCATTGTTGGACCTTGTGATTTCTAACAATGAGGAGATTAGCCAAAATGTCAGTGTCCGGGAACCCCTTGGGAACAGCGATCATAATATAATTATGTTCCTCTTAAACTTTAAAAAACAGAAACAGGTGGGAAAATCGAAAACTTTGAATTTTAAGTGGGCTAATTTCCAGAAATTCAGGGCTGCACTACTGGATATAGACTGGGATCAAATTCTGTCAAATGAAGATACTAATGTTAAATGGGAGAAATTCAAATCTATCCTGGGTTTTTATACTTCTAAATTTATTCCAATAGGTAACAAGTATAGACGGGCTAGATTACACCCTGCGTGGCTTACAGCTACAGTTAGAAGGGCAATTAAAGAGAAAAAGAGGGCATTTAAAAAATATAAATCTGACGGGTCACCTGAGGCTTTCAATACTTACAAAAAACTTACCAAAATCTGTAAAAATGAAATCAAATCAGCCAAAATACAAAATGAAAGACAGGTGGCTAAAGATAGCAAAACAAATCCCAAGAAATTTTTTAAGTATATCAATGCAAAAAAAAAAAATGGGTCGGAACAGGTTGGACCCCTTTATTCTAAAAATGGGGCATCGGTGACTGGAGACCAAGAGAAGGCTGAGTTACTTAATAGGTTTTTTAGCTCCGTTTATACGATAGAAGAAAGAACTTCTGACGTGGGTGTTGCCAGTGCGGGTCATGGATCCTTTCATATACTAGACTGGCTGAATGTAGACATGATCCAATCTAAGCTCAATAAAATCAATGTGTACAAAGCTCCTGGACCAGATGGGTTACACCCCAGAGTTCTTAAAGAACTCAGTTCTGTTATTGCTGTACCACTGTCTAACATCTTCAGGGATTCCGTAATGTCTGGTGTGGTGCCAAGTGACTGGCGCAAGGCAAATGTGGTGCCAATATATAAAAAGGGCTCTAGAACTTCGCCAGGCAATTACAGGCCTGTAAGCTTAACTTCCATTGTGGGGAAAATACTGGAAGGGTTAGTAAAAGACTATATACTGGAGTATGTGACATCAAATAGTATAAGTGACAGCCAGCATGGGTTTACTAAGAATAGAAGTTGTCAAACTAACCTTATCTGCTTCTATGAAGAGGTGAGCAGGTGCCTGGATGGAGGAGCAGCTGTGGATATTGTGTTCTTGGACTTTGCAAAGGCATTTGACACTGTCCCTCATAGACGCCTGATGGGTAAAATTAGGGCTATTGGTTTGGCAGAAATCATTTGCAATTGGATTGCAAACTGGCTAAAGGATCGTATCCAGAGAGTTGTGGTCAATGATTCCTACTCGGAATGGTCACCAGTTATGAGTGATGTACCCCAGGGTTCTGTGCTTGGCCCACTACTATTTAATATATTTATTAATGATATAGAGGTAGGAATTAATAGCACTGTGTATTTTTGCAGATGACACCAAACTGTGTAGTGTAATACAGTCTATGGAGGATGTTCATAGGCTGCAGGGTGACTTGGACAAACTGAATGTTTGGTCATCCACTTGGCAAATGAGGTTTAATGTGGATAAATGTAATGTTATGCACCTGGGGGCCAATAATCCAAAGGCAAAATATGTACTTGGGGGAGTAAATCTGGGAGAGTCCCTTGTTGAGAAGGACCTGGGGGTACTAGTAGATCATAAATTGAATAACAGCATGCAATGTCAAGCAGCTGCCTCTAAAGCTAGAAGGATCTTGTCATGTATCAAAAGTGGTATGGACTCTCGTGATAGGGATGTGATATTACCACTATACAAGGCATTGGTTCGGCCTCACCTGGAATATGCTGTCCAGTTCTGGGCACCGGTCCATAAAAAGGATGCCCTGGAGCTGGAGAGGGTTCAACGTAGAGCCACAAAAATCATAAGGGGTATGGAGGGTCTTAGTTATGAGGAAAGATTAAAACAACTAGATTTATTTAGTCTGGAATAGAGACGACTACGAGGGGACATGATTAATTTATTTAAATATATGAATGGTCCATACAAAAAATATGGTGATAAGTTGTTTCAGATTAAATCAAATCAAAAGACGAGGGGGCACTGTCTCCGTTTGGAGAAATCAAGGTTTAATCACCGGAGGCGACAGGGCCTTTTTACTATGAGAACGGTGAATCTGTGGAATAGCCTGCCTCAGGCGCTGGTCATAGCAGGGACAGTAGAGAGCTTCAAGTAGTGTCTAGATGCCTTTTTACACCTATATAACATTGATGGTTATGTTATATAGAATTGTTTCCCCTAAATCCCTTCCTCATCCAATCCCTTCCCTTACTTGGTTGAACTTGATGGACAAGTGTCTTTTTTCAACCGTATAAACTATGAAATGGGATATTTTACTCCCAATCTCAAACGAGATGCCAGCTTGCCTGTTACTACAAGTAGTTGACCCGAAACTTCCATTAGACATCATACTCAGGAAGAAATTAGAAGAATATACTATCAAGGAGTTAAAACAAGCTGCCCCTGACACCCAGGCACTTATTAAATTAATAAAAGACAGAAAACCCCCACTAGATTTTCTACAAACACACAGAATAAATAGGATCTGCCCACAAATAACAACAATACTGTCAAAGACACCGAAAGAAACATGGGTAACAGCTTCTAGAGAAACCTCACCCCAGTAAAGGCATGAGTGCAAAGATAGGTAGTAGTCTTTTAGATCAGCAAGCGGGAAACAAACTTGGGCACGATATTCACACCCAAAGGAGGAAAAATTTATTTTAGCAAACTCGCGCGGATTCTCTAGGTTTATAAGAGTACAAGAGAACTTATTTACCAGATGATACCGAACCCCACATATGCTTCACTCAATAGACAGTAAAATTCCAAACACATGTTGGAGATGTAAAGGGGCGACATATCACATCTGGTGGACATGCCCACCCCCACCCCTCACAAACACCTCCTTGTAATAGCCCCCCCCCCCTCTCTTTCACTCCAGTTCCTATCCAGCTTTCCTTTCCCCTTTTTCCCTCCCCCCAAATTCCTCCCCCCCCCCCCCATAATTTCTACCTTTTAATATTGGCTATGTATGTTCATATGACGCTCTTATATTCTTAAAAATGTTATTGTAACTGCTTTTAGCTATAATTTAACATACAAGGTCCCAGAAGGCCTAGGGGATAAGCAGCTCCTCTCGGAGAGGTCCTCAACGGCCCATTATGGAACCTAAAAGAGCTATCAATGTATGTACGCAAATGACAGCTTATTGTTATGCACTGCATTGAATATATGCTTATGACACAAACTTAATAAAAAGAGTTTAAAAACAAAACAAATATTTTCATTATGCAAAAATAAGAAAATGATGCACATATAGTTTAAAATGAATAAACAGATTTCTGTAGAAGGTCTCCTTATATTTAGGTTACCAAGAAGGCACTAGATGGTGCAATACACCAACACTCAATAGGGAAACTAAAAACTACAAAGAAGATTAGTAAGTGGCTGCTTAGATCTGGTCTGGTGCTCTATAATACAGTTTAGACTTTATTCTTCCATTGCAGCAAAAAAAAGTTTATGACAAATTGTCAATTAAATTTCCAGAAAAGCTGTAAGATCCAGAATTTAAAAATCAGTTATTTTAGTGGTGTTATAATTATGTGTAAACATAAATTGCAATCTAGAAAATTATAATTACATTAAAAAAAAGTTTAAAAACGACATTTGATATGTAATGTAAGTGTTAAAGGAAATCTAACATGGAGGAATCTATCAGATTTTATGGTAGATTTTTTTCATGCCTGCATCTGACCTAATTTGTAATTGAATAATCCTGGAACCGAACCGGATTTGTAAAAAACTAAATTTAGCATTATGTAAATTTAGTGTAGAAGCTATTGGGGAGTGTACTAGCCTTAGCTCCCAGTGCCCGGCCAAGCTAGTACACAACCCAGTAGCCACTGCAGTTAATGTGGTTATGTGTTATTTAATAACAATACAGAATACAAACATACATTAACCCCTTAACACCACAGGTTCCTTCCTTCCTTTTTCAAATCTGATATGTGTCACTTTATGTAGATTAGAATTTTTCCATGCTTTAACATAAACTAGTTGATTTTGTGGCTCATAACACATTGAATTTCACGTTGAAAAATTTGGGCGATATGTTTTGCGTTTATTTTTGCAAAAACAAAAGTTCTGAAAATAATTATCTTCAATGTATTCTGCTTTTAAGTTATACCACCAATAAAACTTAATTACTTACACTATTTTATGTTTGTTTTTTTAGGAAGTTTTTTAAAGTGTTTCACAGGAGTTAAAACAATATGTAGGTGAAATTTCTTTTTTATCTATTTACACATCCACAATGCACAAGGAACTGCAAAGTTTAATATCTATATGTCATAGAAAACCATTTAGTGCAGGGGTGCATTGTGATTAAAAAAGCCTATAAAATCTTTATTTTTTTGGCAGCTTGGACATATGAAGGCTTATTTTTTTGTGGAATGAGATGTACTTTACAACTACTTCATTTTGGGTTTGTCCTAAGCTTATTTATGAGATTTTATGAACTCTTTCTCGGTGAAGGAAATAAAATCTTGTTTTGCTTTTTAGCATTTTGTTTTTGGGCTATTAAACATACCGTAAAAATTATGTTATTTTTCTATGGATCACTACGCTTAATGCAATACACAATTCATATTTTTTTTTATTTGTCCAGTTTTACTTATTACCAACTAAAATGGAGAAAATCCCATTTCATTAGTGTTGCCATAACTTTTCTGTTGACAGAGAGGGTTGAAGACATACTTTTGTGAGAAGAGTTTTTCTTTTCAGTGGTGACATTTTGGGGCACAATTTTTTGATCACTTTAATAATTTATGAAAATTGTTTTGTGAAGGGATTTGATGAAAAATTATTGTTCACAGAGCAGGTCCAAAATATTACCTATTTATTGTACAGACCTATGGACGTGGATTTTTATTTATTCAAACTCATACAGAGCTCACGCTCCAATACAAATGTATTACAGTGTGTTATGTAACTGAGCATGTGGGCGCTTAAAGCATGATTCATGCAGGGCTGCCACAGGAAGGACCGAATCCCCAGTTTACCTCAAGCCAGAAACTTGGCGTAATAGTACTGCATGGGAGAGGAAGTCCCCTCCCGTCATGCAGTACAATTACGTTCTGCGTCGGGAATGGGTGATATATATATATGTGTATATATATATTGCAAGGGATTAGGTAGCGGGGTAGTTGTCTCCTGGAGTAGACAGGCGCTTTTCAAGACACCACAAGGACACAAGGACCAGTTTTATTTTCCATAAAATATAGCATTAAAAACAAAGGAATAACAAAAACAAATCCTAGGCCGTCTGGCCACTAACTATACATCAGACTCCTGACTACCAAAGTCTGTGCCTACTGCACAGCCTCCCAAACAACACAGCAGTAGACTCACAGTTGTTTCCCTAGGTACAGAGAGCCCAGAGTGTTATCACTGGTCTCCTTAAATTAGCCCAGCACACCTGTAGACCAGGTAATGAGGACAGCCAAAACCTAGTCTGTCCGGATGGAGTGGGGGCCACCCGCTCTTTCCCACTCCAGTAACACAGGTCCCTAGTAGGTGTTCCGAAAAACATAAATGCAGAGTCTGCAAAGAACTGACATACATACTGGTTCCTTTTCTAGAAACATAATATCTGGAAAAGTGGTGGATGGGGTATACATTTGCCCAACGGACCTCACATCTACAAAATATATATTTTTTTAGACAGAGTATTTGATCCCCTGTCAACTATTACAAGTTCTCACACCTACAGTCCAGTTAGACGCTCCTAATCACCTTGTAACCTACATTACAGACAGTGTCTTATATAGCCTGCTATGTCAAATACTCTTGTCCACAGACTTAATCAGTCAGACTCTAACCACTACAACATGAACAAGACCAAGAGCTTTTGAAGGATGTCAGGGAAAACCAGAAGTAAACCAGAAGTAAAACATTGGGTGAGAAGGAGACAATTGTTGGTGCAATAGTAAGAAAATGTAAAAAAAAACTAAATGACTGTCAACTCACATTGATCTAGGGCACCATGCAAAATCTCACATTATGCGGTATTCCTTGGTATCAATGGGAGAATTGATGCAGCCATGTAAGACATATAAAGTAAAATCACACAAACACAAAAAATACTAATAAATATGTATAAAAATACATGTGCATATCCCCATATAAATAAAAAAAATCCCCCGCTACACGACAAAAAACATTGCCATAATCTCCCCTTTTGTCCAAGACTTTACATATTATATATCAAATGACAAACAAAATAGGGAATTCACTAATAATGTTAATTTTGAGTTAATTTGAAAATAAAAAAATGTAAAAAAAATGTACTATAAATTCCAAAAAAGCCCAAACAAATCTAAAAATGAAAAAAAAAATTAAACATTTATTAGTTTCTAGTATCTAGCTCTATGTGTCACGGAAAAAAAAAATGATTATGATTCTTAAACCACTGCATAGAAAAATTAGTTAAAAATGCCCGGTCACTAAAGCCATATCAGGCTGCATCACTAAAGGGTTAAAATGATAGACTATAGCCAGGGATCATAATATATATATATACACATACACACACACACACACACACACTATACTTATACATATACACAATATACTAACGTCAAACAAAATTAAATGTAATTGAATCTTCATACATAAATATATAGTTCACAATAGCAGAAACATATATACATACACAATATGTGAGTATATATAAACTCATCTGGGAATAAATGAATTTTATATTATACTCAAACAAACTGGCTACCATGACTCAGATGTGTACTCATCATATACATCAAACAGGAATTCTCAATAAGATGATACATACCTTATTTTTAACTATGATCAAAATAGGTACATACTCGTAGAAGCCACAGCTTGTAAAAAGCAACAAGAACATAACAACAACAAATCAAATTCCTAGTTGAAAGTGTTGTCTATAGCAGTACAAAAACTTTTTATAAAAGGGGGGGCAAAGATGCAAAACTTAATTGTTAAAACATACTTGGTCAAAAGATTTCACAGAAATATGTACAAATAACCATAAAGTATTTTAAGTACACACTTAAACAATATATGTTTCTCACAGGCTTTGACCTACTGCCTATTTTTACTTATTTTCATGTCTTCATTAATTTGTCTGATTTTGGGCAGTCTATCATTATTTTTTGTCTAATCTGCATGCGTCTGCACAAATGGTTACAAACCCACTCCATGAGGATGGTATGATATCCACAGATGGGGTTTGTGCTCATAGCCCGACGCTTGCCATTTGCCAGAGATCACCAGGATTGGCTTATTCGCCACTGACGCCCTGGGCTCTTCCAAGATGAAGGCAGCTTCACACTGAGCACATGTGACAGACAGCACAGGGTCTGCAGATGCTGTGGAGAGTGATCTGCTACCTGCAACATCTTTCAGCATGACTGGTTCGGCAGTGGATCAGTAATACTGTGGGGTGGCATTTCTTTGGAGGGCCACACAGCCCTCCATGTGTTTGCCAGAGGTAGCGAGATGAGCTCCTCAGACCCCTTGTGAGACCATATGTCGGTTCCCCAGACCTGAATCCATTTGAACACATCTGGTATATCATGTCTCACTCCATCCACCAATGTTATGTTGCACCACACTACTATCCAGGACCATGTGCATGTAGTGTGTTTTTCCACTTCCAATTTGGGGTGACTCGAAATTCAGGCCTCCATTGGTTAATTCATTTGATTTCCATTGATGATTTTTTGTGATTTTGTTGTTCTCACATTCAACTTTATACAGAACAAGGTATTCAATGAGAAGGCAAGATGAAGCACTTTACCGTTACTTGCCTATTCCCATGAATGCAGTCCCTGGTTTCTGCAGTCAATGCAAAGGAAAAAGTACCGTATATACCCGAGTATAAGCCGAGACCCCTAATTTTACCACCAAAACTGGGAAAACCTATTGACTCAAGTATAAGCCGAGGGTGTAGTATACAGCCAGCCTGCCCCCCTAATGTATACAGCCAGCCTGCCCCCCTAATGTATACAGCCAGCCTGCCCCCCTAATGTATACAGCCTGCCTCCTCAATGTATACAGCCTGCCCCCTCATGTATACAGCCTGCCGGGGGAATCGCGTCCATGTGATCTCCCCGCCGGCGCTCACTATGATGCGGCGGTGTCGCCGTTGATGATGTCATACCGCCGCATCATAGTGAGCGCCAGCGGGGAGATCGCATGGACGCGACTCCGCCGGCAAAAGAAGAAAGAAGACAGCTGCCGCCGAGGATCGAGAGCCGGCGCCGAGGATCAAGAGCTGGCGCCGAGGATCGAGAGCCGGCGCCGAGGATCGTACGTGAGTATCGCCGGAAGGTGAGAACTAAGTTTATTTATTTAATGTCCTGAACTTTGGGAGACACCGCCGGTGGATCCGGGCACCGGAGGGTGAGTATTACATTTTTTTTAATTGACTCGTGTATACGCCGAGGTGAGGTTTTTTAGCACATTTTTTGTGCTGAAAAACTCGGCTTATACACGAGTATATACGTGGAAGTAGAGCCGTCCTTTTTCTGTGTTGTGGCCAAGCCAAAACAAAATGGTTTTATCTACAGTAACCTGGTCTAACCACTGCACAAGGAATGGAGCTTTCTGCTTCTGGTCCCATTCTCTGTGCATCAACTGCTACAAATAACATAGCTGTGGTGATGGCAGCATTATTTTGATAACCTATCGTAGACAAAAAAAAAAAATAGACTTTAATTGCTCTATAACAACGATCTATCTATTTAGCCCCATCTAACGGATAGACCCTATAATCACCTTAACAATAACAGAAAATATATTTTACAGAATTCTGGCACACGCTCTATGTTAAAGGTGCACCAAAAAAAGTTGCGGGAGGTGCAATATTTAGATTCAAGAATGTGCACATCTGGCCCACCCTGCACACTTCACACGCACCACTGTTTTGGATAAATGTGGGCCAATATTCCGATAAAACACAGAGAGATGTAAAGCTCTGATTATTCTTTGTGATTCTAATGTGTCGTGCACCTGTGTGACATCACATGACCATGGACCATTGTTTATCCACAGGGAGTAAACAAACAAGCTTTGCGTTGAATGACAGCAAGCAGAGATCTAGAAAATTGTGAGAAAGTAAATTTGAAAATTGCATAACTTTATTATATAAACAATATCATATTTGCTGAAAGTGGACAACCCATTTAAACTCCCTAGCCAAACAATAATGATTGTGGGAAATTTAGCAGAAGTGTCAAAGCAGGACTGTTCTAGTTGCCCATGGCAACCAATTAGAGATCAGCTTTCATTTTCCCGCAACTGTTTCTAAAATTACTGATAAGCTCTAATTGGTTTCCATAGGCAACTAGAACAGTTTTACCTTCGACACTTCTGATAAATATCCCCCATAATCTGTAACTGGAACATGAATAAACAACCATTGCAGAGCTGTGCACTGTCATCTCCATCCAATAAACAGTGAATAGATCACATTGGTTCAGTATCAATGAATAAACAATTAACATAGGATTAAAACAATTAAGGCTTAACAAATCAGTCATATGAAAATGCTCTCCAAAATTACTTTGTCACTAATTTTTAATTACTAGAGTACATCTTGGGAACATACCTTGTGCCACAAGGCTGTTTTGAAATAGTATCACCCTATTATACCCAATGACAGAATTAATGCATTCTCTCACCTTATAGTCACGTCATAGTACAGTACTGAGAAAGTAGAAACTTACTAGGACACGTTGGTATTGCCAATGACTCCTATTTTAATATAATGTGTGGTACATCACTAGGGTGATGCACAAAGAAAACCATTAAAATCATATGCAGCATACAGAACAAAGTATAAAAAATTAAACTACTAAAAAATGGTGCAAACTAAGGCAAAGATTTTGAACAAACTGCTTGATAAATTCTCCTCCCCTTATATTGTACGTGGGCTCTACTCATAGGGGGGATTTATCAAAGATTGTATGACAATTTTCTGGTGTACAAACCTTGAAATGATTGCAATTTCTAGGGTCCAGTCAGGAATTCCAATTATTTTTCCCCTTATGCCACCTGCAAACTGAATGATAACATACAAACACTAACATGCAGGCACCAACTTGTAATGGGTCCCTATCCTTGTAAAGCTGAATAAAAAAAAATAATTAAAAAAAACTTTATATACTGTAATAACTTTAGGGACAACATATATAAAATTATCCAACAATCAAATATGCTCAGGGATAATGCGCTCATAGTTTCAGTGTTGCAATTAATACTTAATGGGTGAGTAATGTATTAAAATTGAATGATTTGGGTGTTAGCAGGCGCTGAGTGATGCACTTAAAGAGTAAACACCCTGTCTTTATGGAACATAAAACGTTTTTCCACTAAATGTTATACCTATTAAACTGTAATGTTAGGTTTGGTGGAATCCAAACTGGTTTTTCAAGGGATTTTGCTTAACTTTTTAATGAGCAGGAAACTGTGTATAAAAGCAGCGGTATCAAAGTGTTTTCAGCACAAGGTAAGACTTTACTACACTCTTCAAGTCATCTGTGAAATCTACAACCAAACATGTCGTCAAAGGGTGGTCATCATGCGCAGGCTCAGTGCAAAGACCCCTGTCAAAAGCAGGACCCTTGCCAGAAGCAGGACCCATGCCAGAAGCAGGACCCTTGCCAGAAGCAGGACCCTTGCCAGAAGCAAGACCCATGCCAAAAGCAGGACCCATGCCAAAAGCAGGACCCATGCCAAAAGCAGGACCCATGCAAAGACCGTAAGTATACAACTACTTATCATCAACTACTTAAACAAACACTGAATATAATAAAGCTGAGTTAAGACCTGTTACTTGGAGACAAAAGTTCGAGAGCACTTTCCTACCGTGTTTTTAGACAGAATAAACTCAGTAAAATGAAATCTGATCTATCAATGTTGAAGTTTAACTAAGTTTTTGAAGCTAGAACAAATAATAGTAAACTTTGTAATATAATTCTTTAAGAAAAGCAACTTCTATGTGCCTATTTCTGCTTCTTTCTCCAGTAGTGAACAATAAATCTTAAAAGTCTTCTGAGATCAGTACAAGTATATAAAACAAAGCTTCTGTTATCATTTGCACTATTGATTCATGCAAATTTAAGTATTTAAAGTATTTAAGTCAAAGTATTTTTTAATTTTGGACTACTGTGGCCCACCTCAGAACGCATTAAGAATAAATGTGTCATTTAAAAAAAAATAAACTAATTAAATAATTTTTATTTCTAGCTTGCAAACCAGTGCAGGTCTGCCAGGACCAGAATCCAAAATGTCATAAACCTGGTAAGCCAAAAATAACGTCACCCTAAATAGCACTTTCCTAGAGATTCAATCCTGTGATTTCATAAATAGATGAACACCTTTTTTAAAAGCATATTAAATAAATGGGTAAATTGAGACAGCTTTTTAGAAAAGTGCTCATCACTAACATAAAACCAAAACTGTTAGGTAAGAGGAGTTTGACTCAAATGACCTTGCTTATCACAAGGACAAAGTTTTGTGTACCTGTAGTTAAATGTTTTGTGTAAGCCACATGATTGATCATTGACTATAATGAGCCTTTGAAAAATCAGTAGTGACAAAAGTACCTGGGAGGTGAAATAATTTTCTCATGCTGCTTCCAATTTAGTTTACTTGATCACATCTCACCACCATCACCAGCAGGCAGTAATTTGTTGTTGCCCATGTTCTGGGTTTCTCCCAAAGTAGAAATTTACAATGAGGGAGTAGCCAACAGTGAATGTTAAGCAGAGGCATCCATCTCCAATGAGCTATTATGTTCTCAGTATGCGATATGATGGAAAAAGAGACCAAAAAGGACAAGAACAGTGGGGCAAATTTACTTACCCGGCCCATTCGCGATCCAGCGGCGCGTTCTCTGCTCTGGATTCGGGTCCGGCCGGGATTCATGAAGGCAGTTCCTCCGCCGTCCACCAGGTGGCGCTGCTGCGCTGAAAATCATCTCCACGCGCCGGAATGCACCACCTCGGACCAGGTGAAGGTAAGCGGTCACCAAGCGACACTTTTTCTGGTTTTAAATGCGGCGGTTTTTCCGAATACGTCGGGTTTTCGTTCGGCCACGCCCCCCGATTTCCGTCGCGCGCATGCCGGCGCCGATGCGCCACAATCCGATCGCGTGCGACACAATCCCGGGGCAATTCAGGTACAATCGGCGCAAATCGGAAATATTCGGGTAACACGTCGGGAAAACGCGATTCGGGCCCTTAGTAAATGACCCCCAGTGTGTTCTTTGGGAGTTTTCCTGGCTTTCATGCAGATGTGCACATAGTCTTAATAGTATTTAAAGGAAATCAACCGCTTACAAAAACAAAAAAAAAAGGCTACTCCGCTCCTCTTCACCTTGATCCCGGCGCTGTCTGTCTCTAGTCTGGACACTCCGGGATCACCTGTGAAATTATGTTATAATTAGCAGCACAGGGACAAGATGTCAGGTGCTCCGGGCTGCTAATTATGTACGCCCCAGCGTCTTCACCTCGCTCTCCCATGTTCCCAGCATTTGCTGTGCTTACTTGTATAGTTATTGTGCGCCTAAAGCTGGTGGGCTTACAATTACTAATGAAACAACATAAATTCTAGAGCATATCTGTGCCATAAAAACATCTTTTAATTCCGTAATTTTTTATTATTTTTTTTTTACAGACCCCTGCAACCCTTGCCCACCTGATCCCTGCCAAAAGCAACAACATGGAGTTAAAAAGTAAAAGTGACATGAAGGATATTACCATGTAACATAAAAGCCTCTCACGGAGCAGTAAATATGCATGCTATACTCAATAAACACATCCAATAATTAAACATTACGACTGGATTATTCTTACTTGCATTTGAAGACTTATTGAATACTGGCCCACATTTACTAAGATGCTCGAGCCAAGTTCTTTCGAGTGCAAACTGCTTGCACCGGTATTTAAGAAGTGTCCAAGACACATATGCAAGTATCCAAGACACATATGCACTTGCAAGCATTGCAGGGAGCACCACATTCATGAAAATCGGACGCCACAATTCCTGAATCTGACAAATGGCACATAGTGATGGTTGTACTATTTTTAGTAAATGTGGACCATTGTGTTAAATAAATTGCATATATGAGCATAGAGATGGTTAAAAGAACGGAGGTTAAGTTCACACGTGCATATGGCAGGTTCCATAACACTATTAAAATGTCTCTCATAGTAGTGGAAAAAAATGGCTCAGTCATTAATAACGGATGCATAACTAAAGGCAACAGAAGGTCCACTAAAGGCTATTGGGAATGGAAGATGAATTGTAGACTTTCTGGTCATCATCTGTTTTTACTTTATATTATGCTCTTCTTTAACCCCTTAATGATGCAGCCATTTGTAGCTTAAAGGGGTATTACCATCTTGGTATTCACATTTAATTCAATTCATTTTCCATCTGTAAATATTTCTTCAATTGAATTTTATGAAAAAAAATGTTCCTGTGTGAAAATAATTTCTCATAAATGTAGTCATGTTGTCCCTTAGAAACCAGATAGCTTCCTCAGATATGACCACGTCACACTCTGGCAGCGATGGCCAGACTTGCATATATTGGTTTTCCGTATTTTCAGTATTGACAATTTTGGGGATAATTACGGTTTTGAATGAAACAAAATATATAACATTAAAAATTGCCTATAAAAATCAACCCATTTTCAAATCTGCACCCCTCAAACTATCGGAAACAGCTTTTAGGAAGATTGTTAACTCCTTGAGATCTTCATAGTAATTAAATCAAAATGGAAATGACATTTAGAATGGTCAAATTTTGTTGTTTATACGTTCATTTAGCCCTAAAATTTACACATTTGCAAAAGATAAAAAGAGAAAACATCTTATAATTTGTTTTGCAATTTCTCCCGAATACAGAGACCCCCCACACGTGGCCGGTACTTGTTTTATGGGTGCACATTGAGGCGCAGAAGGGAAGGAGCGCCCTGCAGCTGCCAGGATTTTAGTTTCCTCATTGGCCCCATTTGGAGGCTATAACATTTTAGTTTTTTCAGGTTCGGCATGTGGTGGAAAGGGTGGATAAATTACTGGGAGGGGCTGGGGATGACCCAGCTGTCGTGGTCCAGGTTGGTACCAATGACAGAATAGATGGTAGGTGGAGGAGCCTGAAGAATAATTTTAAAGAATTAGGTTCAAAGCTGAAGCAAAGGACCTCCAAGGTATTATTCTCTGGAATTCTACCAGTGCCATGCGCTACACAGAGCAGACAGCAGGAGCTCAGGGAGTTAAATGCATGGCTCAGATCCTGGTGTAGAGCAGAGGGATTTGGGTTTCTAGAGCACTGGGCTGACTTTTCGTTGGGGTGCAAGCTGTTTTCCGCAGATAACTTGCACCTAAATGGAAGGGGGGATGCTGTGCTGGGGGAGAAGATCCAAGCAGGGGTGGCAGAAAATTTAAACTAGGATTGGGGAAGGAGGAAAAGGAAGACACTAAAGGAGTAGACAGGTCAGAGAGGGGGCAGGTTAGGTTTTTGGGTGGTGAGGTGAGCGGTGTATGGGGGACTAATGTAGTGGATAAGGAGATCCACAAGTTACAGAACAGTGGTGAGGATACACGTGCTGGTAAAATAACTTTAAATAGGATAAATAACTATGGAAAATTAAAGTGTATATTCACAAATGCCAGAAGTATCACAGTCAAAATGGGTGAGCTTGAGGCTCTGGTATTAGAGGAACAGTTAGATGTTGTTGGTGTAGCTTGAGGCATCACATGATTGGGGTGTTAATATTCCAGGTTTTACACTCTTTTGGAAAGACAGGGCAAATAGGAGGGGAGGTGGTGTATGTCAGAAAAGACTTAAAGGCGATTGTGAATGAAACAGTGGTCTCAGAGTATGAGGTGGAAACTTTGTGGGTTGAAATTCAAAGCCAGAAGAGCTTAGAGATGTTAGGGGGTCTATATATTACACCAAAAATTATTTTCTCAGAGGAAATAGAGGGTCACCTATATAAACAGATAGAGCAGGCTGCACAGGAGGGGACCATAGTGATAATGGGAGACTTTAACTTTCCAAATATAAATTGGGGTCAGGGCTCGTCTTCATCTTCTTCAGGATAATTTCATGGTGCAGCTTGTAGAAGATCCCACAAGAGGTGACGGATTGTTGGACCTTGTGATTTCTAACAATGAGGAGATTGTCCAAAATGTCAGTGTCCGGGAAACCCCTTGGGAACAGCGATCATAATATAATTATTTACCTCTTAAACTGTAAAAAGCAGAAACAGGTTGGGATATCAAAAACTTTTAATTTTCAGAAGGCTATTTTCCAGAAATTCAGGGCTGCACTACAGGATATAGACTGGGATCAGATTCTGTCAAATAATGATACTAATGTTAAATTCAAATCTATCCTGGGTTTTTATACTTCTAAATTTATTCCAATCGGTAACAAGTATAGACGGGCTAGATTACACTACGCGTGGCTTACAGCTACAGTTAAAAGGGCAATTAATGATAAAAAGAGGACATTCAAAAAATGTAAATCTGACGGGTCACCTGAGGCTTTCAATACTTACAAAAAACTTACCAGAATCTGTAAAAAGGAAATAAAATCAGCCAAAATACAAAATGAAAGACAGGTGGCTAAAGATAGCAAAACAAATCCCAAGAAATTTTTTAAGTATGTTAATGCAAAAAAAAATGGGTCAGAACAAGTTGGACCCCTTTATTCTGAAAATGGGAGATCGGTGACTGGAGACCGGAGAGAGGTTTTTTAGCTCTGTTTATACGATAGAAGAAAGAACTTCTGACTTGGGTGGTGCTAGTGTGGGTCATGCATCCTGTAATATACTAGACTGGCTGAATGTAGACATGATCCAACCTAAGCTCAATAAAATCAATGTGTACAAGGCTCCTGGACCAGATGGGCTGCACCAAGAGTTCTTAAAGTGGGGAAATTTGTGGGGGAAATATTGGAGGGTTAATCAACTTTATACTGGAGTATGTGACATCAAATAGTATAATAAGTGACAGCCAGCATGGGTTTACTAAGAATAGAAGTTGTCAAACTAACCTTATCTGCTTCTATGAAGAGGTGAGCAGGTGCCTGGATAGAGGAGCAGCTGTGGATATTGTGTTCTTGGTCTTTGCAAAGGCATTTGACACTGTCCCTCATAGATGCCTGATGGGTAAAATAAAGTCTATTGGTTTGTCAGAAATCATTTGCAATTGGATTGAGAACTGGCTAAAGGATTGTATCCAGAGAGTTGTGGTCAATGATTCTTACTCGGAATGGTCACCAGTTAGAAGTGGTGTACCCCAGGGTTCTGTGCTTGGCCCACTACTATTTAAAATATTTATTAATGATATAGAGGTAGGAATTAATAGCACTGTGTCTATTTTTGCAGATTATCGGAAAAAGAGTTTGTCAAAAGGACATTGTCACCCATTAGTCACATAAAATTTAACTTTTATTCTTAGCTTTTTAAATGATCCAGGGCATATAGGTGTAGGTAGTAGTAAATCCTATAGGGTGTAGGTCTATGTGGTTCGGACCATATATTCGTCTCCCAGCTGATTAACCTCACTCCAATATAGCCCCTTAGGTCTCTTATCTGTAAGCTATAACACAGCCCATTCAGAGACCAACATCATTCTTCAACACAGCCTAAACAAGCTAAGGGGAGGAGGGGAAGGGGGAGTAAGGGAGGATTCCTACATATTGCCCTATAGTTGATCTCCAATCATTCAAACACACACATAAATTGTCTAGACGCTAAATTGCAAGACGCTGTAGCACACTGCTGAATCTAAAATTGCAAGGTAAAGACTAGCCCCCCCGTTGCCTGCTACCTGTTGTTCAATAAAGAACCGCGAGTTGATTTGCACAAGGTTGCCTCTGTCTGATCCCTGGATATGGCTGTTTACCACCACAGGCTTCCCATCCATTACCCAGGGACCTATTTTACAGTCACTCAGAGATTGCCCCAGGGAGAAACAGTACCACAGCCTCTACCTCCATATTTCTTGCCAACACCACCTGCTGGAGACCTGCCAGGCTGTAGGACAGCCCTCCGGTCCCCATACCAAGCACCGTCAGCCACTCCGGTATTCTGTGTCTCCGGCTGCCTCCAAAGGGCATGGACTACACTTACAAAATAGGTGTTATTAAAACTTCATTTTTATTGCTATAAAATCAACAAAGATCAGGTCTTAAAAGTGGGTAAAAAACCAGCTGAGTTTAAGTTAGTGAAAACTAGTGATATTACATTACAACACTAGGAGTCACTATTTCTCCTTACTAAGGAAGGAGTTATACACATGTCATTTTGATAAATTGAAACGTGATAGATGTTTATTTGGTAAGCAATAAGGGCGCCTCTGGGTAGTGGTTTAGGTTTAAAACAGAAAACTACCTAAGGAAACTAGGTAACCCAGTATTGGTTTAATACTATGAGTTTCTATGATAGGTGGACACTACAGCATCACTATAAATGATGTCACAAACAGAGGCTTTATAGCACAAACAGAGACAGCTACACGCACACTTAGCCCCAGCACCCACATGTGTGGCAAAACATGTCGGGGGGCTACATTGTTTGTGTTTTATTCCAGGGAATTTCTGATATCCTAATACTACATGAAGTACCTGTATGTACCTGAGCTAGTGAAACTAAAGTAGAAGCCATGGGCACCTACTACAAAGGCCATGGTCCATGATAATACTGAGGCATTTAGAAGGTTTTTAGGCTTCTTAAGAGATGTATTAAAAATTCTAGAATATTTTGTTGTATATATACACCACTGTTGGACACTAGATGGAGCATAATACCATTTTAATGCAAGGTACACAACGCAGATGATTTAGGATCACTGATGTCATGATTGGAGAGGAACAACGTCCTGCAAGAAGACACAATATACTGTATATGGCACTGTGCTGATCTGCCGGCTGCCATAGAGGTGTATGAGACGCTACATCAGCTAAACACAGACTCTTCTGTGCCAAGGTACAAATATAATACACACAGTGATGTCACAGCACACATATAATACACACGGTGATGTCACAGCACAGAATACATACAGGAATAATACACAGATTTATTAAGAGCCAGAATTCTGGCATAGATTGCACATAAATACATGTGCAAATTGCTTGCACATGTACTGTATGTATGAAGCGGCGGCACTACTCACACCGCAACACAATATTGTGCAAAGAAAGGGGCGCTCCGGTGCACATTCGCATCGCCTGCTACATTTATGTCATTAGTCCGACAGACTGCGTTAATGCACTTTGGGCGTGTGCAGCGCCACATTCATGAAGACCATGCTCTGGTCCTTATGTATGTGGGGCACAATTGAAATTAGTGAGGCAAACTGCAGGTAGTGGGCCAGTGATGTCACATAACAGAGACCATATAGCTCAGAAATAGAGCGAAGATAATAATGCTGCAGTTACAGTATTAAATTCATGCATTTATCAACACAGCAAACATTCGAGGTTAGATTCTGCATGCCGGAGGAGCTGGGTTTTCATCGATAGACCTCATAATAGCTTTTGTGCCTGCAGTCCTGGTAGCTAAGCTCATGCATAGGAGATAGAGTCATCTCATATACCTGCCATCACATGGAATGTGTTCAATGTGCAAAACTGAGGCTCCATCTGGTGGACAATAGTGGGAAATATTACAAATGATTCAATCATTTTAAAAATTTTCCTCAAATAAAGCAATCAATATAATAATCCATAATGATGAATTGAAAAGAAAAATTAAACAATTTCAACAACTAACTAAAAAAAATTACAAAAGTAAAGGAAAAAACATTCACATAACTTGTGTAATTGTAAAAAATAGATTGTGCTTGCGGTGCAGGCAGGATACAGAACACAGGCTGGATGTACCAATATGATCAATTATTCAGCTGTGACACATGGGGGGGGGGGGATTTACTAATTATGGTGCAAGCACGACTGTCGGCATTGGAGATCAGTCTCCGCAAAGCGCAGCCCGATGTATTAAAGTGGAACACAGCTGTAAGTAAATAATGGGTAGACGGTAATAATCAGTCGTGAGGGGATTTGGCAAACAGTACTTGAGGTTCCTCCTAACCCTTTACTGGCTCCAGATACATATAAGAGACATCAGCACAGCCACAGCTTGAAATGGCACTATAATCTGCACCATTCCATGCCCCCGCCCATTTGCCACTCCCCACTTTGCAATTTGGGAAGCCTCACTCAATGCCACACCACATCCACTTTGTGTGGAGGTGGCATAAGGAGGCTGTGAACCAGGATTGCTTGTACACCAGTATACACACACTCAGTTATGGCGCTAGAAGACAGTAGGGCATATTTACTAAGGGTCCGAACACCGCATTTTCGTTGGGTTCCCCGACTTACCATTTTGCTCTGAATTGCCCCGGGTTTTGGCATATCGGCCTGCATGCAACACAAATCGGGGGGCGTGGACGTTGGAAAACCCGACTGATCAGACAAACCGTGGAATTTAAAAATAAATTGTGTCGCGCGATCAGCACTCACATGCACCAGGAAGAAGATGGTGAACTCCGGCGGACCTCAGTGGGGAAGCGAAACATGAAGGAAATTGGACGCAGGATCTTAAGTATGGATATAGACACACAGTTGACACTCCCATGAAAAGAGCAATTATTTAAACTTTCCAGCTGTCCTTTAATAAAACCTTTCATTGATGATTGTTGGTTTGCTCAACACTGGCTGAAACCCATGTCTGGGGACTCGAACCCACATTGTTCAACACAGTCCAAACAGTGTGGTTCAGGTTCGCTCATCCCCATCCATAATCCCTCAAAGTCACATATGTATGCACAGGAGCTTTATACACAACTCGGGGCATTTTGCCATTTTCATAAGTGGTCAATTGTAATAATAATTGTAATTGTATTATTATTACTACCAATTATATACCAATGGATGAATGTACAACATAAAGGATAGATTTAGTAAGTATGGTCCAAGAATTCTAGTGCAACTTCAATCAAAAAGTGGTACAAGCCTGGTATAACATCTATAAATGTTATAAATTATAGAAATCTATAATGTTGGCTCCTGTGTGTTAAGAGTCAGAAAGAGTAAAACAGCAATAGCTACGCATTTCAACATAGTTGTCATGTCTGGTGATCGTGAGGACACAGAAACTTTGCCCAGCGCCATCACAGCAGGAGCCTGGCACTGACAGACTGCTAAACTCCTGCTCTATCAGTTATGGTCAGTGTAAACACGGATGCCCAATCCAGTTGTTTTCCAGGGCTTACAGAAGCACATCCTTTTACTGTTTTTCCCCATAAAGAAGACCTACCCTGAAAGGAAATCCTAGCATGATTTTTCAGCCTATTCACACTACAAGACTAATAAACCCAGTTCTGGTGTCATTTTAAAGAAAAGAACCTACCATTGAATTTGTCAAAAGGATTGTGTTTCTAGGTGCCACAAAACCAGAGATACCCACTGTTAAAGTTACAGTCAGGAGTGTGATATTCATTTTGAGTGGTCACTCCTGAAACATGATGTGTAAAACATAGTAGAACTATGTTTCTAGGCAACATGGTACAGAAGTCAATTGAAGGCAGCACAAAGTAGGAGGGGACTACTAAATCTTGAAGAGTTTTTAACAGTAAAAAAAAAAATTTATTAAAAACCATCAATGTTTCCTGTGTTTGTATATTAATTATTAATAATGTGTAACATTGCTGTTTAATAACGCATTCTTGCAGGCATACATGGAATACTGGGCGAGTTTAGTGTGAACAGACAGCGAGTGTCTCTGTTATTGCTGCATATACAGTTTGTGGAGTCAATGAGACAGACATCAAATACAGATTAGGGATGATTCACCGGGGAGGAATGCCGCTGCTTGTTTTCATTTTGTAACTGCTAAAGGGAAAGGCAAGACCATTGTATAACGAGACTGAAATATTGATATTAACCCAATCAGTGCCAAGTATAGATGTATTCGTAAAATAAAAAGACTGGAAATATTTATCCCATATTTGTTATGTAGAATTGTTTCCCCTAAATCCCTTCCTCATCCAATCCCTTCCCTTCCTTAGTTGAACTTGATGGACAAGTGTCTTTTTTCAACCGTATAAACTATATTACACGGGTATTCCAGTAACTAGAAGTTACACTTTATCTTTATACTTTATCTTTAGATCTATCTTCATCTCTTTCAATTAGCAGTACGGATGGTTCAGCTCTCAAGCAGACAAGTTAGTGGCTACTAAAATACCATCTTAGGCTACATTCACACACATGTATGGGGGACGTATATACAGCTGATATATGTCCCCCATACACTTCTATGGGCTCACGGCCCTGTACGGGAGCGGTACGGTGCAGCACACATGAGGCACCATACTGCTCCATAGCCCGGGAAAAGATAGGACATGTCCTATCTTTTCCTGTGATACGGCGCCGTGCGCTATATCTTCCTATGAAGAGGGGCGGGGGTGAGCAGCGCTCACTACGGTACGGCGGGCATACATTGCGTGAATGTAGCCTTAGTGTCTAAATAAAAGTTTAAAGTTACTGTGGTTTACCTATCAAATGGGATAGAAAATCATTATCATCTCGACAATAAGCATCTCAAAAAGTATTCACAGATAACAAAGATCCTAAGGTCATCAAAATAAATAATTCTGAAAAATCATTACATTTTGGATAGGTTAGATAACCAGTGTGTACTGTAGGTTGGACCACTCAAACTGCACAGTTTTCTCTTTTGTAAATTCAACGTTTGTTATTTGCATATCACCCTAAAACAGGGGAACGCCTGTATGAAAAGTCTTTAATGAGATCCAAAAAGATGGATTTACAAAGATTCCATCAGAGCAAGCCCATGTGTCAGCGCAGTACATGGAAGGACTCGCTAACTTCATTGGGAAACATATGACTGCAGGATCAGACTACATGGCGTCTGTAATTGTAACTGACCATAGAGTTTACATGGAATATTTCCGGTGGGCCACGGATCTAAAACAGCAAATAGGTCCACTCCTTCCCTCCCTCACTACACGCTGTGCAGTGCTGTGGTTGGGCCGGGTGGTTCTACACTGTCTGGGCAGATGATTTTGGTCTCCCTCCTCACAGGCTTCCTGCACTGCCGTCCCTCGCTAAAAGATCCAGAGAAGGGATGGCAGTGCAGGCAGCCTGTTCTCTGCTGCAGAGCCCTGTCCGAGCCTTGGGCTCCTCTGTGCAACATTCTGCAGCTTTCATTGGTTAGAGCGAGGCCAGACCTCCCCAGGACAAGGAAGTTGTGGTCCCAGGACTGCCAGGATGGAGTACAGCTTGAGAAGAGGATGAGATAAGGGGACCCTGTCTGTAGCAAGCGGGGCGGGCATGGGGAACTGTGTGTTGTCAGAGGAGTGGACGCGGACCTGTGCGTTGTCAGAGGAGAGGATTGGGACCCATGTGTTATCAGAGGAGTGGACGAAGACCTGTGAGTTGTCAGAGGAGGGGATGGGGACCTGTGTGTTGTCAGAGGTGGGGAAGGGGACCTGTGTATTGTCAGAGAAGGGGATGGGGACCTGTGTGTTGTCAGAGAAGGGGATGGGGACCTGTGTGTTGTCAGAGAAGGGGATGGGGACCTGTGTGTTGTCAGAGAAGGGGATGGGGACCTGTGTGTTGTCAGAGAAGGGGATGGGGACCTGTGTGTTGTCAGAGAAGGGGATGGGGAGCTGTTGTCACTGACTGGTTGTTCTATATGTTAAGTTAATCAGTCCAGTGCACAGCATGCAGAATATGCATCTATGTTACTGCAGATCAAGATATGTGCTGCAACTGCAATAAACCTACATACAAGACACCTCAGCTGCTGCAGAACTTCAACACAACACATCAACAAATGTAATTCCTTTCTTATCCCCACATGCCCCCAATCTACCAGTTGCTTTGACTACACCTACTTGTGATTTATCTACTCAATGTTGAAACTTAACATAGCCCTAAAACCCTAAGTTTTGTTATTGGGGGATAAACCACCAAGAGTTTGAAACATGGCCCATCTCCTTATGCAATTTATTGCCCTTGATACTATAATTCATATAGGAATCAATTGGTAATCTGATGATTTATATTTTGTTGCAGTCGAAAACCGAATTTAATTGATAATATGAAAGACACGACATCTGATACTTATACATTATCCATTCGAGGGATTCTTGTGTCCCTGGTTATCACACCACCATTTAATGACCTTAACATTGCTTTTAACCTCTCACCATGATCAAAGAAGCTCTGCTCTATAGCCATTATCACTGCAGTCATCTAGTGATATAATTATTTTCCAATTCTGGCAATGTGATTTACCTATATCTATGGTATGCCTCCTGTGTGCGGTATTTTTGGCATTCGCTAGAGTTATTAGTCTTGTTAAATATAAATATTTAGTGCCCTACATAAAGTCCTTACTTCTCCTGTGGTTACAGATCCTCCTTCTCCAGCTTCTTCCATTCAGTCTCCAGTGGATGCCTTCAAAATTCAGAGAGTCATGCAGAGGTTATTTATTTTGTTTTTTATTTGTGTATTAAAGATGCAAAACAATTAATTATTGCAGCGATTTCCCAGTGGCCTCCAGCCATAAATCAATCTACGCGGCCCTGGACCCCTAATGCCGCTGCTACTGAGGGAGAAAACTGACTTTATTGTAATGTGCATTCTATTGTTTTGACAACTATAGAATAAACCTGTGTAAGCATTTATAACAGGGTCACCCCTTTAGCCTTCATCTGGACAAAATGCTGCCAGAAGGTTCCAGTCACTCTGGAATTGCACATTTTTTCAATGCAAGTAAAAACTGGAAAGTTATGTAGGGTTTGTCAATAATACTTAAGAAAATCATCAGGTTAACACTAAAAACTTACAGATATCTAATAATGTTAGTAATAGTAATAATTAGTTGTACACTGCACAAATGTGGCCTTTATGGAAGAGTGGCAAGAAGAAATCAGTTTCTCATGTGCAAGAAATTGTTCTGGTCATAGTCAAACTTTTTGGCCACAATGACAAATAATACAACATCCCCACTGTCAAACATGGTGGGGGCAGCATCATGGTTTGGGCCTGCTTTTCTTCAGCAGGGACAGGTTAAAATTGATGGTAAGATGCAAGGAGCCAAATACAGGACCATTCTGGAAGAAAACCTGTTAAAGTCTGTAAAGGACCGTATACGGGGACGGCGATTTATCTTCCAACAAGACAATGATCCCAAACATAAAGCAAAGGCTACAACGAAAAAAGTGAAAGTCCAGACATTAATCCAATAAGCTGGAAAGAACTAAAAGCTGCTGTTTACAAACAATCTTATGGAGCTTGAGCTGTTTTCCAAAGAAAAATGGCCAGGAATTTCGGTCTCTTGATGTGCAAATCTGATAGAGAAGTGATACCCCAAGCGTCTTTCAGCTGTAATCACAGCATAGGTGGGGCTACAAAGTATTAACTTGTGCCGAACTGAATGTATGGTGATGCATCATGCGACGTACCGCTATTAGGAAAAATGGACGTAAATAGATAGCACTGGCAAAGTCTGTTCTTTCGCAGTAGGATTCGTTTATGTCAAGACGGGTAAAAACAAGACAACGTGTTTTGCACCTTATTTTGGTGCTTCCTCAGGTCTAAAAATACCAATTATAATTCATGGGAAAATATCACAAAAAACAAAAAGATGCCCCGTATATGGGGGTAGTCAATGAGCTTGATTAAGGATTATGGATTAAACTATTTGTAACAGTGGGTTGTAGCTCTATGGTTCTAATGGCTAATCTGTAGGGTTTTGACAATGGCATTGTCAAAACGGTGATATATATATCCAAGTAAATTTAAAAAAAAAAAAATGTAATTCACATAAAGTACGACAATTAAACTATTAAAAATATTATCTAGCTTATAGTAAATAATTATTATTTATATATTCATATATTTTTCTATAATTAAAAGCAATGAATTGAATGTGCTTATTTAAAATGTCATAGAGGGTAAATATACAAAATGATGAAAATAAATGAGTATTAATTATAAAATATAAAAACACACATATATATATTATCTATATATATATACATACATATATACACATATAATATACACAGATTAATAGACGTTCTTTTATGTGATCTCTATGCCTTGGGGGTATGTGTTTGGTGTAATTGATTGATGGATAAATAAATAAATTGAGCCATTGGAGGAATAGTAACAAATAAATAGATACCGTATTTTTCGGACTATAAGGCCGACCATCAAGAAATGCCTGTTAAAACGTCTAGGTTCATATATAAGGCGCACCGGATTATAAGGCGCACCTGATTATAAGGATGAATGACCAGCAGGTGGCAGAACTGTGCACAGTTCAAGGCAGCTGTTGTCCAAGTTTGGTTCATATATAAGGTGCACTGGACTATAAGGCGCACGGTCAGACTGGCCCACCGGAGGACCGGTAAATAATCCGGTGGGCCCCCGATACCTCCGCTACAGCAGGGGCCTCCATGCCGATCTGAGGCCCCTGCCAGTGAATGACAGCACGGGTACTCGATGTGGCCGTAAGCGGCCACAATGAGCACTATCTCTGATAATTGAGCAGCCATTGACGTGCGTGCGACGTGGGCGGTTTTTTCCCCGGCACGCGTCGCACTGTGTCCCCTGATGCGCGGCAGCGTGATGATGCACTCACGGCACTCACGCTGCCGCACGTCTTGTTCTTGTCAGTTCCAGTGTTGCAGGAAGAGGAGAAGCGGAGGATGCAGGAGCGCTGCTAAAGGTGAGTGAATTTTATTATTTTCAACTAGCAGACTATATATATTAAAGGGAAGCACAGTAGTAAGGGACTACATGTAAGAGACTCCATTGCAGGAATAAATATAATTAATGGCCACTAGAAGATATACACAGTATAATAAAGGGGGGGGGGGGCATTGCATATTTATATATTTAGGATAGGAGTAGTAGTGTGTTGTGTCCATATATACTGGATAGGAGTGGTAGCACTGTACTAATATATACAGGATAGGAGTACTAGTACTGTGCTGTCCCCATATATAAAGGATAGGAGTAGTAGTACTGTGCTGTGCCCGTATATACAGGATAGGAGTAGTAGTACTGTGCTGTGCCCATATATACGGGATAGGAGTAGTAGTACCGAGCTGTGCCCATATATACGGGATAGGAGTAGTAGTGCAGTGATTTGCCCACATATACAGGATAGGAGTAGTAGTACTGTATTGTCCTCATATATACAGGATAGGAGTAGTAGTTCTGTGCTGTGTCCATATATACAGGATAAGAGTGGTAGCACTGTGCGAATATACACAGGATAGGAGTAGTAGTACTGTGCTATACCAATATATACATGATAGGAGTAGTAGTACTGTACTGTGTCCATATATACAGGATATGAGTAGTAGTACTGTGCTATACCAATATATACATGATAGGAGTAGTAGTACTGTACTGTGTCCATATATACAGGATATGAGTAGTACTACTGTGCTGTCCCCATATATACAGGATAGGAGTAAGTAATACAGTGCTGTGCCCATATATACAGGATAGGAGTAGAAGTACTGTGCTGTGCCCATATATACAGGATAGAAGTAGTAGTACTGTACTGTGTCTACATATACAGGATTGGAGTAGTAGTTAGAGATGGGCGAATCGATTCTAATGATTCTAACTTCGGCTTCGTGATGAATCGAATTTTTCCTGAAATTCTAACCGAAGTTTATGCTGATTCGTGGGAACGAAGGTTCCCCCCCCCCCTCTTTTTTCAGCTAAATGGGTGCTAGCACAACGTGTTACATGGGGCAGAGAACTCTGGGAAGGAGAAAGGAACACCCTCAATGAAATCTGCAGACCTGTAAGCCAATCAGCGACCGGCAGGCTTATGTGATGTCACACAGCCCTATAAAACCAGCCATTTTCCATTTTGGCACTTCACACTTCATGTAGCTGCTGCTACTCTACTGTGTATTGACGATTCTTGCTGCAATCCCTGGAGGTTCTTTAAGGGGGATCTGCATACCCCATATAGCAGTTCTATTTAGTGACAAAATCGAATAGGAAGAAATCTGTTTGACATTCATGCAACTGCTGTAGTGATTTGTGGACCTCTCACTGGGTGTCAGTTGTGGGGTATCTGTATAACACACATTGCCATGCCTTTTTTGGGCTATAGTTTACAGCCAGATTTACGTGTGAAATCCACATAGTTTATAAACCACTATGTCAGACAGAAAGGTGGCAGGTGGAGCAGGCAGAGGTGGCAGCACAGTAAGAGGATGTCGCAGCAGGGGTGACTCTGTGAGGCCAGGACTGCTGTTTGTCATCTAGTGGCAGTGTGTTGATAAACAACCCAGAGGTTGTTGAATGGTTGACTAGGTCATCCAATTCCAAATATATAACATCTGACTAACCCAGCCAAGAGTCCTTGGGTTCCTCAGATACAACAATTAGTAGGCATGGCCCAAGAGCAGGTCAGCGGCCCTGCGCCAACACATGCAGCGTCACCATCCAATGGCCTGGGAGAAACGGGTGTCAGATGTGGTCCATCCTGCAGGTGCAGCAACAGCAGCAGCACCTAGTGGCACACATGTCGTTTCAGCAAGTCAAGTCTCCAGCACCTCTGCCGAAGGGAGCTGTTTGTCTTTGACATCATCTCCCGGTCCCGGTCTCTAACTATGGTCAGGGCCAGTACAGGTCCAGTACAAGAGACGGCGCTTTCTCCTCCACGTTGTCAAACTGCTGCTCCTGCGCCAGTGTCCGCCTCCTCCTCCTTCTCCACTACCACCTCAGCCTCCACAAGTACTGCTCCATCATACCACATGTGCAGGGCACAGCGGTGTCACGCAGTTCTACACCTGGTTTGCCTGGGCGAACGAAGTCACACAGGGGAGGAACTGCTCCACATCATGCAAGAAGAAATCAATGTGTGGCTTTCTCCGCGACAACTGAAAATCGGAACCATGGTGACAGACAATAGGAGAAACATGGTGTCCGCGCTGCACCGATTATAATCCAAGAACCCTTATTGACTCCAGTATAAGCAGAGGGTGGAAAATATATTGATCACAGCCTCCAGTATATAGCCAGCCAGCGGGGCTCATTTTTATTATGGGTGAGGATATTCGGACTCCTTTGTTTATTTCATGATCATCAGCGGTCTATCTTGTTCTCATACATTGTATATACTTTCTCTTGTGTCCATTCTGTGTACAATCCCATACCTTGGATTTTTGTACATACCTCTCACCCGGGCATGATGGCATGATATTTAATGCCATTACTTCTATCATGCAGTTTGGATGTTGCCACTGTGTAAAATGTTGTATATAGCTGTAGCCCACGCTGTCTAGTGCCGGGGCATATCTTTCCTGTGCACAGTTGTCCATTAGTCAGTACATATTTGTAATCTTTTTACTATATTTTTCTACAATAAAATTTATTCATATTTGATCATTTTTGTTGTGGAACCTCTTTTTCTTTTGGTTTGATTGCCAGCCAGCCCCCTGTAGTATGCCACATCTAGCAGATCGTTCAAATGGAGCCACCGTCCCACTTTCCCCTTGCCTATTACACTTCACCACCTACCCAGGGACTCAAGAACACCAGATCATCAGAGGGACAGACACTACCCTGGATACACTAACTGAAGGGAGACTAGACCCTACAACTGATGACCACACGCATACGTACTTTGAAAACATTTAAGGCTGTGAGAATAAAGGACATTACCATCAGATTACCTGATGGTAGATGACTATTGCATACATCCCCATCCTGTCCCTGTGTCTTAAGATTCATTTCTTATATCTTTGTATGGCCGCATTTCTGCAAATTAGCCGAGGTGCTCTGCGGAGCACCATCAGTCTCATACTGTAATATAATTTAGGCTCAGCCTGGGGCAGCACCAGCCGCATTGTGAGAGCACCATGGTGCTGCAGAGCATTATCAAGCTCCACTCGATCTGTGACTGGAATGGCCCCACAGTGAGCATAAATTACATTACAGAGGAGCCTTTTAGTGCTCTCAGGAGCACCACAGGCTAATTTGCACATCTTATTTTTTACAGAAATGCGGCCATACAAAGATAGAAGAAATGAAGCTTGGGACACACAAGGACAGGATGGGGAGGTAATAGTCATTACCATCATGTGATCTAATGGAAGATATACTTTAAGCCCTTGCCGACGCATGCCATAAGTCTTTGCTGCATATTGCACCGTTCGTCTGTGTTTTCCCACTGATCGTCAGCATCTTGCCGTGGATTGTCGCTCCTCGTGACGTCATCGGGAAGGGACGATCCAGTGTCATGACAGCCTCGGGTCTTCTGAATAGTGCTATGAGCACATTGTAATGAAAGAGGAGGAAAATCCCCACTGCCAATACTGGTGCAAGCGGACTAGTCCGGAGCCTGACCACACATAGACACTTTCAAGGAGTAAATCCAAGAATACATATATACATCCTTTCCCTAGAACTGATATAAATATTAATAAACAGTAAATATCATAAAACACATTAGGTATCTCCGTGTACGAAAATGCCCGATCAAAATATAATGATGTTTTTTCACTGCATTTAACCCCGTAACGGAAAATAGTGTCCAAAGTCGCAAATGGAACTTTTTTGGCATTTTGAAAATTTTTAAAAAAATACAGTAAGAAGTGATAATAAAGGTTGCACAGTCCTAAAAATTATAGCAATGAAAACTCCATCAAAAGTTGCAAAAAATGACACCACCCACAGCTCTGTACACCAAAGAATTAAAAAGTTTTTGGTGCCAGAAGACCGCAAAATAAAAAAAATATATTTGTGTACAGGAGGTTTTAATTTTTGTAAATGTATGAAATATTATGAAACCTATACAAATTTGGTATCCACATAATCATACTGACCCAAAGAATAAAGGACACAAGAAATTTGTGGCGCACAGTGAAAACTGTAAAATCCAAGCCCACAAGAAAATGGCGTGAATGCGTTTTTTCACCATTTTCACTGCATTTGTAATTTTTTTCCTGCTTCCCAGTACATGGCATGGAATATTAAATACCATCACTATGAAGTGCAATTTTTTTACACAGAAAATAAGCCATCACAAAGCTCTTTACGTGTAAAAATAAAAAAGTTAACTTTTTTGAAGGTGGGGAGTGATAAATGGAAACGAAAAAAACAAAAAAAAGGCCAGGTCGTTAGGGGCTTAAGGGTTAATATGCCTATAGTAAAATGAATTTAAAAAAAAATGTATCTAAAAAATGTATCACTACAGTACCCTAGTTATTTTTCTCACAGGGTTGGCATTTTGGTGCTTTTTGCAGGAAAAAAAAATATGCAAAAGTGCAACATCAATGCAATGTTTCTACTGTGTTCTGAACATTCCAGCAATGGACACAGACAGCAGAGGGCTCCAGTACAGGGATAGTATACGGGCCCCTTGTATTCCCACATGATCAAAGAGCCCTGTCCTTATGTCTCTCTAACACAAGCAGAGTTTTTCAGCACTATTTTTTTTCGTGTAAAATGTTGGGTCCTACAGCAATGGCAATGTACTGTGTATATACCTTTAATTGTTATATGTGGGATTTGTTATACAAAGGATTGTGGAAAGAAGAAGGGCGGAGTTAAGAGTCAGTCAGAAGTCTGAGTAGTAGACAAACGAGCAAAGCTTTATTACATTATTCCTCCATTTCTCACTTCCTTATAAAAAACGGAAATATCAACATTATACACGATTTTATGTAACCCTCTACAAGAAAAACAGCTCGGACTGCACTATGCCCATCCGGACTCCCAGATGACGAATCGGCCAGCCAAGCAAAGCGGCATTTCATTATTTCTCCATTGTTCACTTCCTTTTATAACTCAGAAATCTCAACACCATACACATTTGTACCTAAAACTCCACAAAAAAAAAAAAAAAAAATCGGCTCGGACTGCACTATGCCCATCTGGACTCCCAGATGACAAGTCGGCCAGACGAGCAGCGCATTCATTCTCTGTCCATTTTTCACCGCCATCTGTGACTTGAGGACTATAAAACTGAGAAAATGTTAACAGTACAACATAAAACTGCAACTTGGAGGGAGGGCAGGACTGCTTTGGTGCCGCAGATCAAAGAGGAAGAGGAGTAGATGACAGCCCCTTATAAAGCCAGGAAACAGGAAGGAGAAGGAGAGAGGAGGAGAAAACTCTCTAGCAACACCCAGCTCAATAAAGTGCCAAGTTAACCCTGTAGTAGCTAGAAAACACATTCACCAGTCCAGGTGCGCCTTCCCTAATTGGTCAGGAGTACACCACAGGCAGCAGACTGTGGGAGACAGCAGCCATTGATGCAAGTCTTAGAGAAGACAGACAGGGGAGCCCGAGTCTCAGAGAAGCTTAGAGAAGCTAAGAAGTACAGCAAGCAGAGGTTCAGTACCTTCGGCCTAATGGGACGGGGCGCCACAGATGCCCTTGGCACAGGCTCTTCTTGTAGCTGCTCCTGGACATACAATTACGGCATGAGGCATTTAATGGCTGCAGGGAGAGTCCCTGCTCGATCAGCACCCAACAAAGCATTTTTGGGGGCTTCGATCAGAGCCAACCTGGGGCCTGAACGAAGACTGGAAAATGCCTGAAAGGTCCTGCCCTAAATTCAAAAGGGCAGAACTGGCTAATCCCTTGTGCGCCATTTAACGTCATCATGTGGTTTCTTTCCGTATTAAGGAGAAATTGCATAACAAATTTTAAGATGGGTTATCTTTTGGAATTTTAGGTCCTAAATGAATGTGTTAGTGACAAAATCAGACCATTCTAAATTTCACCTCCATTTTGCTTTAATTACTCTGAAGATGTTAAAGGGAACCTGTCACCGTTGTTTGAAAAAATTGAGTTGCAGGCAGGTCCCCATAGAGCCCTTATAGCATAAGTGCTACCTTTCTTCAGCTAATAAAATCTCTGCTCCGAAAAGGAAGAAAATAACATTGATACTATATTTTTGGGGATCATTATTGTTTTTAATGAGATTTGAAATGTATAATATTAGAAACCCTTATATATCACTCATTTTTAAATCTCCACCCTCCACTCAGAAACAGAAGGGCAACCTTTCTTCATCGTATAAAATCGCTGCACAGAAAAGGAAAAAATTTACATTTATTCTCTGCCTGGTATCCCGGCAGAGAGTCTAGCGAGTCGAGGTGGTCGTATACATATCTGCGAGTCTGAGTCTTGCCTACACCTACTTTCCCTACGTCATCCGGCTGTCAGCTGAATTATCACACAAATGCCTACGGGTGCCATGTGCGGAAGCAGGAAGCAGTAAAGCCGCACATGCGCCGACACTCAGGGTGCATGGCAACCTTAGGCATTTGTGTGATAATTCAGCCGAGAATCAATGTTAATTTTTTCCTTTCCTGTGCTGCAATTTATACGATGAAGAAATGTTGCTCTTATGTTTCTGATAGTTTGAGGGGTGGAGATTTAAAAATGAGTGATATACACTCACCGGCCACTTTATTAGGTACACCTGACCAACTGCTCGTTAACACTTAATTTCTAATCAGCCAATCACATGGCGGCAACTTAGTGCATTTAGGCATATAGACATGGTCAAGACAATCTCCTGCAGTTCAAACCGAGCATCAGTATGGGGAAGAAAGGTGATTTGAGTGCCTTTGAACGTGGCATGGTTGTTGGTGCCAGAAGGGCTGGTGTGAGTATTTCAGAAACTGCTGATCTACTGGGATTTTCACGCACAACCATCTCTAGGGTTTACAGAGAATGGTCCGAAAAAGAAAAAACATCCAGTGAGCGGCAGTTCTGTGGGCGGAAATGCCTTGTTGATGCCAGAGGTCAGAGGAGAATGGGCAGACTGGTTCGAGCTGATAGAAAGGCAACAGTAACTCAAATCGCCACCCAAGGTAGGCAGAAGAGCATCTCTGAACACACAGTATGTCGAACTTTGAGGCAGATGGGCTACAGCAGCAGAAAACCACACCGGGTGCCACTCCTTTCAGCTAAGAACAGGAAACTGAGGCTACAATTTGCACAAGCTCATCGAAATTGGACAGTAGAAGATTGGAAAAACGTTGCCTGGTCTTATGAGTCTCGATTTCTGCTGCGACATTCGGATGGTAGGGTCAGAATTTGGCGTCAACAACATGAAAGCATGGATCCATCCTGCCTTGTATGAACGGTTCAGGCTGGTGGTGGTGGTGTCATGGTGTGGGGAATATTTTCTTGGCACTCTTTGGGCCCCTTGGTACCAATTGAGCATCGTTGCAATGCCACAGCCTACCTGAGTATTGTTGCTGACCATCTCCATCCCTTTATGACCACAATGTACCCAACTTTCAGCAGGATAATGCGCCATGTCATAAAGCTGGAATCATCTCAGACTGGTTTCTTGAACATGACAATGAGTTCACTGTACTCAAATGGCCTCCACAGTCACCAGATCTCAATCCAATAGAGCATCTTTGGGATGTGGTGGAGCGGGAGATTCGCATCATGGATGTGCAGCCAACAAATCTGCAGCAACTGTGTGATGCCATCATGTCAATATGGACCAAAATCACTGAGGAATGCTTCCAGCACCTTGTTGAATCAATGCTACGAAGAATTGAGGCAGTTCTGAAGGCAAAAGGGGGTCCAACCCGTTACTAGCATGGTGTACCTAATAAAGTGGCCAGTGAGTGTATCAGGGTTTCTAATATTATACATTTCAAATCTCATTAAAAACAATAATGATCCCCAAAAAAGTCAATTCAGAAATCTCTATTAACCCCTTAAGGACCAGACCCTTTTTCATTTTTGCGTTTTTATTTTTCACTTACCACCTTCAAAAATCTATAACTTTTTTATTTTTCCATGTAAAGAGCTGTGTATGGGCTTATTTTTTTGCATAAAAAATTGCACTTTGTAGTGGTAGTATTCAATATTATATGCCGTGTGCTGGGAAGCGGGAAAAAAATTCTAAATGTAGTGAAAATGCCATTTCTTGTGGGCTTGGTTTTTACAGCTTTCACTGTGCACCCCAAATGACAAGTCTACTTCATTCAATGGGTCAATACGATCACGGGGATAACAAATTTGTATAGGTTTTATAATGTTTTCATACATTTACAAAAATTTAAACCTCCTGTACAAAAAAAAAAAATTTCATTTTGCCGTCTTCTTGTGCTAATAACTTTTTCATACTTTTGTGTACAGAGCTGTGGGTGGTGTAATTTTTTGCGACTTTTGATGATGTTTTCAATGCTTCTATTTTTAGGACTGTGCGACCTTTTGATCACTTTTTATAGAATATTTTCTATTTCTCAAAATGGCAAAAAAATGCCATTTGTGACTTTGGGCGCTATTTTCCGTTACGAGGTTAAATGCAGTGAAAAAACGTTATTATATTTTCATAGATTGGGCATTTTCAGACGTTGTGAATGTGTTTATGATTCTTACTGTTTATTTATATTTATATCAGTTCTAGGGAAAGGGGGGTGATTTAAATTATGTTTTTTTTTTTTTTACTATTTTTCAGACTCCCTAGGGTACTTTAACCCTAGGTTGTCTGATTGATCCTACCATATACTGCCATACTACAGTATGGCAGTATATGGGGATTTTGCATACCATCTATTACAATGTGCACATTGTAATAGATAGCCTAGATCAGTGGTGGCGAACCTATGGCACGGGTGCCAGAGGTGGCACTCGGAGCCCTCTCTATGGGCACTCTTGCCATCATCCCAGGGCAGAGTTTGCCAGACAGGACTCAAGGCCTCTTGCAGTCCCAGGCAACCCAGGACCCTAGAAGGAAGCTACAATGATAACCCAAACTTCTTCTGTATTGGTGTCTTCAGGTGCCTATACAATTTAATCCTGTGAAAGAGCAGTGAGTAATAAATTACTGCTTAAATTGTCAGATTGGCACTTTGCGGAACATATGTGGGTTTTGGTTGTAGTTTGGGCACTCGGTGTCTAAAAGGTTTGCCATCACTGGCCTAGATCATGATAGCCTCGGATCTTTGTGTAACCCAAGGCTGTCATGACAACAGATCGCCGCTCCCCGATGACATCACAGGGAGTGATGATCGGAGCCAAGATGGCGGCGCCCACGCGCCGCCGGTTCTTTAATGCCGCCGGCGATCAAAGAGTTAACACCTGCGATCGGTGCTAGCACTGATCACGGGCGTTAGCGACAGGTGTCTGCTTCATTATGAAGCAAACACCCAGTGAGTATGAAGAGGGCTCAGCCCGCAACAAGACGCAAGGGGCCGCACACCGCAAAAAGATAGAGCATGCTATCTTTCTGTGAGTGTGCTGCAGTGCACCGCTGTTTTCTATGGAGGGAGGAGGCGCCACTTCCTGCTCCTCTCCAGCACACGGTGGTATGGTCGCACTGTGAGCATACCGCATATGAATGCACCCTAAGACGCACTTTAGTCGGACTGTTCCTGTTCTTCATGGCTAAAACTTGCACAGGTATTTAATAATTGTGTGCGCTGGGATTGTGGCGCACGCAACTCTTTTATGGCGCACCTGCGCTGGCTGCCATGTTGCACAATTTAAGAGGTGTGCCACTGATATATTAGGTGTATCCTTCGGGTGCTGGGTTCAGAAGAGGCACCATCAAGTCTTCTGGTTACCGATATATTCCTGACACATGAATAATTTCCAACTGATTGGAGCCAAAGATCAGAACCGGGAATAGGACAAAACACAGGCTCAGAATCAACCTTACGATCAAGAGTCAAAGATTTACCTTAGCCCCTTAAGGACAAGGCCCTTTTTTAGTTTTTTGTGGTTTCTTTTTTCACTCCCCACCTTCAAATATCTAAACTTTTTTTTATTTTTCCATGTAAAGAGCTGTGTATGGGCTTGTTTTCTGCGTAACAAATTGCAACTCAAAGTGACAATATTTAATATTCCTGGGAAGCGGGAAAAAATTCTGATGAAAAAATGATGAAAAACCGCATTTGCACCATTTTCTTGTGGGCTTGGATTTTACGGATTTCACTGTGCGCCTCAAATGACGTGTTTACTTCATTCTTTGGATCAGTACGATAACAAATTTGTACAGGTTTTATGATGTTTTCATACATTTACAAAAATTAAAATCTTCTGTACAAAAAAATTCTTCAATTTGCAGTTTTCTGGTGCTAATAACTTTTCCATACTTTGGTGTACAGAGCTGTGGGTGGTGTATTTTTTTGTGATTTTTGATCATTTTTTGTGACTTATGATGACTTTTCAATGCTACCATTTTTACGACTTTGCAACCTTTTGATCACTTATAGAATTTTTTATATTTTCAAAATGGCAAAAAAGTGCAATTTGCGACTTTGGGTGCTATTTTCCGTTACATGGTTAAACACAGTGAAAAAACGTTATTATATTTTGATCGGGCATTTTAGGACACGGTGATACTTAATCTGATTTTTCCTGTTTATTTATATTTATATGACAGGAGGAAAGGAGGGTGATTTTAATTTTTAGGTTTCTTTAACTTTTATTTATTTTTACTATTTTTCAGACCTCCTAGGTCAGTGATGGCAAACCTTTTAGCGGCCGAGTGCCCAAACTGCAACCCATAACCCCTCTTATTTATGCCAACCATAAATTAAAGCAGTAACTTATTGCTCCCTGTTCTTCAACAATGTTCGATCATATTGGCCTCCTGAAGACAAGAAGTAAAATGTGCATCATTTTAGCTTCTTACCAGTGTCCCTCTGTACACAGAGCTTTGTGGGGCCAGCAGGAGATCCTCCAAAGATGTCTGATTGATCGGGTTGATTGATTATGAAGCAAACACCCGGTGAGTATGAAGAGGGCTCAGCCTGTGAGCCCGCTTCATACTCCCCCCTATGCAACAGGACGTACAGGAACGTATTTTTGCGTTAAGGAGTTAAATGGGTATTCTCATCTGGGAATTTACATTTAATTCATCTGAGATATAGAGATATATATATATATATATATATATTATATATATATATATTATACACACACACTTTTTCATTTGGAAAACATGTGCCTGTATCAATATAATCTCCCATAAATGTATCCATACTGTCCCTTATAAACAAGATTGTTGTCCTTGGACCGCCAGAGTCTTAGGGTGGTTGTATCCAAAGACAGATATCTTGTTTCTAAAGGGACAACATGGCTATATTTATGGGGAATTCACACAGTTAAATTATTTTATTAACAACCAACTTAAGAAATTTATGTATATTGCAGATGAATCACATATAGTAATACACCTAGCAGTTGAAGTGCTAAACGTGTTGTGCCAAGCTTAAGAGTTTCCTATCCACAGTTTATTTATGCACTTTATTTATATGACACCGAACAACTAATCTTGCAAGGGCCTGGTGTCATCCTAACACAGATCAATGACTGATGGCCTATACTGAGAATAAGCCATCAATAGTAATTCCTTAAGAAGGTCTCTGTTTGCAGACGTCTAGTAAGCAGATCCGGCTCTGCAATAGACCCCAATTTTGGGCCCAAAAGAAATGTGTTATAACATCACTGGTGCCTGCCGCTAGGTGAACAAGGAAACATATACAACCAAATAATTTTATTAACAGTAGTAACTCAATGAGCAATGTCTAGAACATCTTCGTAAAGTGTAATAAATCAAATAAAACAATCTTAAGAATGTGCATACCAGTTATTCATTTTCGTAATCATAATAAAAAAAGTTAAGAAAAGAAAGTCTTGGCATTAATCCTGGGGCAGGATTTGGGACTTTGAGAACTCTAGATTCATTACTTTTCTAAAAGTTTAATGAATATTTAAAATGGAGACCATTAGCTTCCATATCTCCCTATAGATAAAATCAGCAGGGTGTAGGCTCTTCACAAGTTTTCTAAACATGTTTCCTGGTGATTTGTCATTTTAGGAAAGATTCTGTGTGTGTTTCAATGGCAGCAAGCTCTTCTGCGCACAAAGCACTTTGTGGGTTTATGTACATGAGTTTTCTGGAGTACAAGGTTTGAAAAAGTGGCAACTCTTGGTGCATGCCCTGGCACCCACCTGGCGAAGAGGTGGCCGAACCATAATTAATGGGTAGTGCATGGCAAGGGCGACCACCAAAGCCACTCCCCTGGTCGTTAAGGGGTAAATTAAATTTCAGATACAATATTACTCTTTTAAGAGTGATAGATTATAACAAAGATTGTTTTAAGGTATGACATTCAATTTGCTAAATATTTCTGAAGCCATTTAAAGGGTGTGTATCAGCCTTTTGACCATACAAAGCTGAAGACAGTGTTAGGTGTCAGCCCCGTAAATCTGGGAGTGGCTGGGGAGCAATTTGATACAGATCAAAGAACGGGTCCAGCTACAATCCTTGAATATAATTTTAACTTTTCACAGTCCTGCAGCTACTGTTACAGAGTTCTGCTTTTATCTATGCAATTTTAATATATTTTAAAGTTCTTCGTTAACACCTCAGGTTCATCTACACAAGAGAGAATTTGGCAAAATAAATTTAACATTACCCATCGTCCTTTATTAGAAAAAGTAATCTTCCTGGCACGTGGCTCTGAATAGCCCTTTATCTATTGCCTACCATTATCAGTTGTGTCCCCAGGGCCCAAGTACATGCTCTGGCTATCACCCCACAGAAAGCATTTGAGCCATTAGCAACTTAGTTACCTGTAGAGTTGTTCTCCGTAGTCCAGTTTAGTCCATGTTGTCCTCTGCTGGTGTACCTGCCTCCAGACCTGTTACATCTGTTCTATCCTACGACTACATAACCGTTTTTTACAAATACTCTCTACACTCACCTTGACCTGTCCTGTGACACCTTCTCAGGCTGACCATCCTAGGTCAGTGCTCAAAGAAAAAAGACCTCCCTAATAGGTAGTGGCCTGACAGAACAATACAACTACCATAAGTTATGGGGACCAATACAGGCTACCGTCATAGTGCGGTAGGACCAGGTACAAAGACTTCAATGGGGGCTGTGATAATAATATTACTCCTCCACAGTTTGTTATATATATATTTTTTTTTCTTTCTTTGTGTTTCATTCTGCCTGTTATAAATCATTAGGCTCCATTTGTTTAAGACCAGCCAGAAGATGAGCCTGGCAGGGTGGTTGTAAAACCCCAGGGAGTCTATGTTTGATCAGAGAAGCATGGTTTTCTAAGTGGTAAAATTAACACCTTTCGGCCAGAGTAGTCTAGCTAGTGGGGGATGAAAAGAAGCCACAGACTGCATGTTTTTCCCTCCAAATTCAGACAAAGGGGAATATCATAGCTGTCCATAACTGGGACATAATTCATAATTATAGGTCCCAAGTTACACAGGACAGTTATGGGGTCTAGACACACTTCTGGACCGAAAATCAGAACATTAGCTGCAATGGAAGGCAGCCAATAGCAGAACACCCCTGATATTAGGCTAAGACACCCCGAGTTTGGTATGGGGTTAATGGGAATAACATGCCCGTTTGGTTGGAAGCCATGGCACAATTGTGTCATCTCCCAATCAAAAGTTATGGGGTTCTGATAAAAACCCAGAACCGAAAAGTAGCTCACTGATGGGAGGGGGATAGAAAACTCCCCCTCACAGTGACATCACAGCCAGGGGTGGGGGTCAAAAAATCACCTGGGCTTAAATTAATGAAGCAGCCACATAGTAGTGTTCAGTCTGAGGATTCTATCACAATAGAAGGCTGGATCGATGCTTATGCCCTGTCCTCGGGCCAAAGAATTTCTTCCTATTCCACTAGCAAGAACTTTTTTGTCTCTTCTTCCATAACTGTTTGTAAGTATTGTATGTGTATTGTTTTTAATCCTTTTTTTCATCTTCTCTGACAATTTAATTCTTTGAGTGTACTGCATTTTTATGTAAATTAAAACTTTTTAATAAGCCTCTGCTTGTAGCCTTAAAGAATCTGAGTCTCTAAAGGGAATCACGTTACCAGAGGTCATTATTAGCATAGTCCATGTAGTAAGCGATTGCATGTTCTGTGTGAATTTAGAATTGTAATATCGTGTAAGTAGTGAGTGCATGTGCTGAGTTATCATCAGGGTGCATTGTCTGTGTGGTTGAGGTGCCTACGGCCTTCTTTGCATAAGTAACTCGTGGGTGGTGGCAGTGGACTGGCTGGGGCGGAAATTCTGTGGAGTAAATTTAGCGTAAGGACGCCATTTTGTGGAAGTGGGCGGAGCTTAAGGGCTAAATTCTGGGACTCCATAGAGTAGTTATCCCAGTGTGTGAACGCCGGTGAGTCGGGTTCGTGACAGGGGCCATTATATGTCCTCAAACTGTGTAGCCAGATAACAGTCCCAATATGGCTGTGTGCATTAGTCCTTAAACAATACCCTTAGAAGAAGGAGGCTCGTGTAAAAGCCATTCAGCAGAACAATGTGTCCACACCCACTACATTACTCTTCATTATGAAGGATCAGCATTACGTATACCGATGGCTGATCTTTAGTTATCCTTTACAGTAGAGGATTTAGACAAATAATGTATAGCCTCTTTGCAACCAACCTTACAAACGAACAAAAGTACAGTGTATGTACGTCGGAATAAACCCCCTTAGCTCAATCCAGTATAATCCCAGCTCATACTATCCTCTGCGTAGACTTTCTATCCAAATTGCAAAAACTGTGATTTACTATTCATGTATTAAATCTACTAAAACCGGGCATTATGAACATCAAATTTTTAAGACTTACTTGAAAACAAGGAAGAAAACTTTATTGACAATGGCATGAATTTGTAGAAAAGGTAGATAGGCTTTAATGCATCTTCAATATGGACCTATAGTAAGGCAGGTTCTATCATTTCTTTATACTTTTCAGTAGTAAGCCTCCACTGTAATATGTCACTACTGAGCAATAATACTATTAAAATTTGAAAGAATTAAAGAATTGGCAGTGTCCTTCCACCTACTGTTAAAACCAGATAAACATGGAGCTATCAATAATGTATTTTCTGCCAGGGGCAAGCCCATCTGCAGCTGGCTGGAATTTTCCAGTAGAAAAGGTCTACCCAGCCTCCGGGGAATAGAAAACAATGCAGCTCAAAACCTCATTCCGCCACTTGTTGATATCTGAACTATGACAAGCATACAGATGCCATAAGCTGTTAACATCATGACTAGTGGGGGTGTCCTACTGACAGGCACAAGGAGGGGCATCGCTCCTCACATAAAAACCCATCACCGATAACTCATCTAAACAGATTGTTTATTTCTGCTCCTGCTGTGTCATTTCCAAGTCACTGTCACAATGTCTTTCCTCAAGAAGGGGGGTGGAGTGGATTTAAATACAAGTGACCTAGGTAAGAAGTGTTTACCTATCTAACTGTTCTGTACAGACAGAGGGACGTTGTATCTGTTTACCAACAGTTGTGCAGGAATTAATAGAAAATAACTTGTAATATTATCACCCATCATTAGCTATAAACATGGAACTATATTATCCTGATAGAATTGAAATGTTGACATTGCATTGATAGTGTATGTATATTTTTCATAAATATGTATGTAAAGTGATATTTTTTTTTGCTTTTTTGTGATCTCTATAGCAATTTATTGATCTGTGTAAATTATTGAAAAAAAGGAATTCATATTTGTAATACATTTGTCAAAATTAACGTTTGAACTTTCATTAAGGAAAAAAAAAGCTTCACAGGCTTTTACAGTGAACACATAGCACTTCCCCGTCCCATGGTGTGCTGAAACTTCCTGTGCTGCTGTGATATTGAGGGAGTTGGGGGAGACAGTGTTATAGCCTGTGAAGCTGCAGCATGGAAGGGCTCTGGTAATGCTTCAGATCTCTTCAGGCTCATTAGCATCATTTTAAAAGTTGATTTTAGATGGAAGGAGGTCAGGGATAACAAATATAACAAGACTACCACAGTCATGGTGCCTGGCTCTATAAGCAAGTGCCCTTGGTTGATATTGATGGTAGATTTCCTTTAAGAAACCTAGTGGACATCCTATTCTGGTACATTTTCCTTGATTAGAATAGTACAAGGATCCAATGTTTACTACCTTCACTGGGAAAAAAAACATGCCCATGCACATAGAATATGATGGTGGAATATGGTAGAAGACGCTATTGGACATGATCAGGACAAATTTTGAGTCTACGGATTCAAACAACAATGCTTCCAGCTACTGGTAGCAAGAAGTGGTCTTGACAATAGCTAAAGTGTGATGAGTAGGAGTTTAGTTGTGTAAAACCAGAAGGTCTACATAGGTTATTTATTGCCTAAACATTTGACGTGTATAGTTGCACAGGGGCCCGGAGCGCTCTTCCCATCTACATTATATTGTATATTTGATATGTGCATGGTAGGCAACTGTGCATCATGAGCATGTTTGGTGTGTTTTAGATCTATATATTAGGCTGCATTCACACGAACAAGTCCCCCCCCCCCCCCCCGGGCCATTCTTACTGCCAAAGATAGAGCATGTTCTATCTTTTTTTGCGGCCACAGCACGGTACAGTGAGGACACAACGAGCTCTCCGTACTGAGCCCAGGCACCATATACAACATCGGGGGACGTATATACTGCCACAAATTTGCAGCCTTATTTACATCCCCGATAGGTTTGTATGAATCTAGCCTAATAAATATGTGCCCAACTTGTGAAATTTTCTCTACATCCGATTAATCTGCCTGTTATGATTTATCTTTTATGTGCCATGGAGAAGCCAAACATACTTCTTGTCAAGAGCCCTGTGCTCTCAAATTCTGCTACTTCACCATTAATACTCAATATAAATGCAGGGTTGGAGGGATTTTCACATAAAACATTTTATACATATACTTATGATCACTGATTAATGTAGGATCACTGGGGATTAAGTGTCATAAAAGATGTTGTGGGCGTCCCTGGCTTATGGGCACGGATACAACTACAACCACTGTAACCTTTAGAGCTCATGCGCAATAATGTGTGCCCGCCCGCAGCCATACGGCCCACTGAAGAGGAGAAGCGAGTGCTGCCTGCCCCTCCCCTCTCCATAGAGAATAGAGTTGCACGGCTGTTCTTACAGCACGCTGTGTCTTTTTTGCAGCCACAGTACAGTGAGCTCACCATACTGAGCCCGGGCGCCATAGACAACTATGGGGGGCATATATGGGGTCATATATACGTCTGCCATACATTAGTGTGCATTGACCCTTATAGTTACGTTAGTGGTAAGGAATGATGGTCCTACAGAAACTGACATAATCAGAACTGTATGAATGGGAGCGAATGGAAACCTCTTAGACTGCATTCACCCTTACATGAACAGGATAGAGGATAAATGTGGTTGTATGGAAAACCCTCTGAGCCCACGTTACATAGGAGTCATTCATATAGAAGAAGATATTTTATCTTGGCTCAGGTTAGAGGATCCACTTCTAAAATCCATAGGATGGAAGAGGGCCTAGGAAAGTATGCGCTTCTGTCCCCTTTAACATGGTACAATGCTCAGGGACCATCATAGCACTGAACTGTGCTGCATCCATGGGCTGGAAAGAATTGCTCATATTAGCGTGTGCCCTGAGGATTTCTAATTTTGTCTAATGCTTTCTGAGCTGGTAGAACCACACCTATCAGAATGAATGGGGTTTCCAGCAGGTGTCATGCACAGAAATACAGTCTCAGGCACCACACCCAGCAGCATTCTGTACACATTGAACCCATGCACTCACTTTCCCATACTGGTTTTACAAAGAATCATTATTGACCTCGAGTCATGTCGCATTATGTGTTCTACATAAAGCCATAAACTAATAGTACGGTCTTATAGTCTGTAATGTAAAACTTTCATTTTTGTAGTTGACGAAAACAAATATTAAAATGGAAAGAAAGAAAAGTTAGTTTTTTTAAAATTGGATGGTCATTTAAAAGAGTCTTTTACAAAATAATAATTTCTTTATTTATATAGTGCACACAGATTACCAAATCAGCCCCAATGGGAACTGCATGAGAGTGAACAACAGTTCATATTCCAATTGTTCTTGTATACGAACAATAGCACATCCCTGTGTGTTACATTGCGAGATATGATGCTAGTTATGATGATTTTTGGACATACATAAAGGATCAGCTATTCACAAAATGACAAACATCATTCACGACAACGAGTACTTCCATCTCAACGTAGAATGCATTCACATACATTACAATCCGTGCTTAAGCAATCCCCATTCCTGGAACATATTCTATATAATCATAGTAGGCGCTGTTATTCAAGTATTCTTTTCTACTTTCTCTTTTATCCCTGTTATTCTGATTAAACATCTACCTTTCAACCGTATTTACGCCATTTTTTCTAACTTTAACCTAATGTACATGTACCTTTCTTTGTATTTTGATAACCCAATAAAATACAAGATATAAAAAAAGATCAGTCAACAACTGAGCAAAAGCCTTTAACATAGGTCAGGGATTGGTTTGTGGCATTCCCTTTGCTCCTTTGGATATTATAGAAAGCAAAATAAACTATTCTATTTAATTGCAGTGAAACAAGGGAAAGACACTGTCCAGGATACTGCCAACCAGTGTGTACAAGAGGGTCAGAAAATTGCCCAAGAAGGTAAGAATACAAAAACACAAGAATTAGCAGTTGGTGCAATATCAAAAGTCTTGGAGTGGGATTTTCATCCTCCTGCCCCCATATATATGCACATATCAGGTATCATCTGATAAGGTCAGGCAATAGGTCTCCAGTGCTGCGTATGCATGAAAAATAGTCATGTACTTTTGTTTATTTATTATATTATTTTTATTTGTTTCCATCCCAGCCATAGACAAAGGATGTCAAGCTGCAAAAGATGCCGGAGACAAGGCAGTCGGTCAACTGAAAGGCGGAATGAAATTTAAGTGAAGACCTAACCAGAAGATGTTACATAAGCAATCAGATAATATTATATAACCAATATGAGAGAAAATAAATTGGATAAATTCCATAACTATAAATACTGGATCTCTTTCCAAATTCCTCAACCCAAAATTACCTAATAAATTTACCTAAAATTTTTAGACTACATTATAATTTATTTATACATTGGGAAATATGGTTGAAAAGCATGACCCCCATTAGGGAAATCTACCATCTAAACCAAGCATGATAAACCAGTAACACTTACTTATAGATCATTGATTTGACTATTCTGCTTATACTTGTTTTCCTTTAAAAATCAACTTCTAAAATTGTGCATATAAGCCAGAAGGGCTGTAAACTATAATAACGGAATACTAACAGGTCCATAAAAATGTGCATCAATGTCGGTTGGCTTTTTATGGCTTTCGTTAGTGTTCATTTTCACAACTTCTATTGGGATTCTGTTATTCCAGTGAAAAATTTCAAGGAACAAGTTTTTTCATTTCTGAAAAGATGGAAGTGGTGCAGAGGGACAAATAATTGCAAATGTAGATTTCAGCAGACGTGGGTCCCGAGGCTGCAGTGATGTCTTTTGACTTTGCTGTAGTTTTATTGTGCTCCCATGCTAAATGCAGGAGCAGGACTAGGTCTCCCGCTGTCAGACCCTAAGGCAGACAGACCTTGGCATTGAAGTTTTAGCAAAGTCAATAGAGAAAATAGTTTTCCTGAATACTGGGAGTGACCATGTTGGGATAATGTTTCATTCCACCATTAGTCAGAAAAATAAGAAAATATATACTAGTGCTCATTTTAGAAAAAAATAACTAAAACATCACAGTCAAAATAATGGAAAAAAAATGCCCTCTACTGGTGTTCTGATAACCCTCCCAAACATAGGGGTTTTAACATTTGAGTGTTTCCTTAAAACAATGCAAAGAGGGCAGCCACTTGTTTCAAGAGGATTTTTTGGGTTCACAATAATAATTCTGCATCCTAAGGATTACCATCATAATAGTGGAGGTCAAACTCTCAGCATATCATGTCGTAGTGTACACTGCACAGATTACATGTGAATGATACCTGACCCTAATCAAAAGCCTCACACTCCGCTAAACCAGTCCCCTACACTGTACTGAAGAGACACAACCACATTGAAACATTGCTGTCTACATTTGGAAATATGCTCCCTCTGGAATAGATAAACTGGTTTGAGGAACATCGTTCCTCAGGACTTCTTTTATTATAACTCTATATGGTGAGCTATAAAAGTTTAGCAAATTCCCCTGGGGTACTCAGGCTACGTCACCCAAGTGCCTCAGGGAGTGCTAGCCACGTTTTGTGGGCGGTAGGGGTGCATACATCAAAATCCTAGGCTCCCTGAGGTGCTTGGGTATCATAGCCTCAGTACCCCAGAGTAGTTTGCATAACTTTTATAACTCTATATTTCCACGGGATATAGAATTATAATAAAATAAGTTCCTCAGGAACTTCTTACTAGTAAACTGATAGTAGATGCCCTTTAAGGAGTGATTTTGGCAGCTGCAGGGGACCCTAGAGAGAAGGCAGGAACTTTTTACTAGGAGACATGATGGTAGATGTCCTTTAAAGCTCCGGCATAAATATGCTAAAGCAGAGCCGTCAAATACCAGAACCACCACAGTTAATCTACAGTGGGTGGTCCGGAACCAGTTAAATTAAAAGCTTTTTGAGCGATTAGTAACTCGCAGAAAGCAACATCTGCAAAAATACCCTGGACTCTTCGTAGATCTTAAAATATTAGGAGCCCATTCCAGGGTCGGGTTTGGGCTTAAAGTTCAGTTCATTTATCACCCCATTTTCACATCTGCTACTGTACTTGAATATGTTGGATTTGTAAAACATATTTGCAGCTTTTACTTCCCTATTACTCAACCAATAGATATTCCATATTTAAGTTAATTCATGCAAAAGTAAAAACACATAATAAATTAGGTTGAATTTTAGGTGGGCCCTTTCCAAGGTCTTTCCTTAGCCATCAGCACTTTACCTCTACAAGTAAAGCGTTCTCATCTCATCAGGCACCATGAAAGCAAAGGCTTCACTTGGGTCAAAAGAACATAAGAAACAGAAAAGCTCTTACTCTAATTGTTGATCCCACATCAGCCTGACTGATACATGTAAGACGCGTCCTGTGTTCTTCATGTCCCATCATGTGGTGTATGATGTGACGGGAACAGGAACACCACTGCTTACACACGTCTGCAGGAGAGAATATGGAGGGAATCACTATCAATATTTAGCTATACAGGCGGGTTACGTACAAGATAGGGTCTGTAGGTTTGTTCTTAAGTTGAATTTGCATGCAAGTCAGAACTGTATATTTTATCATTGTAATCCCAGCCAGATTTTTTTTGGTCTCTGTGACAATTGGATTTTAAAATGTTGGGTTGTCATAAGAACCAGGATTATCAATAAAGCTTCATTACAGACACCTGTTAGAGCTTTTTATTGTAGCCGCAGGCTAAAGTATAGTAAATTACCAACATCCAGAGGTCCGTTTGTAACAAGGGGTTGTATGTAAGTCGGGTGTTCTTAAGTAGGGGACCGCCTGTATACTGAAATCAGCTATTTATTTATGAAACAAGAATCTTAAGAGGGATTTTCCTGTCACGACACATTTATGAGATATCGTTATAGAGGAAAATATAGATGGTCCCTTATAATCTCAAGAACAATTTTAAATGAATGGCTGTGTGTTTCATGGCATAACTTCTGTAAAAGATACATAGAAGTCACACACAACCCTTAATACCCATAATGCAAATGTAAGAGAAGTGAAGGAATAGAGCACAGTAGGGGCATAGCTGGTAGCAAACAGGGCTCAATAGTAACTGATTGCAGGGCCTGCTCTTGAAACACTTTACAAATGTGTCACAGCGCAGGGATTATACACGCAGCAATGTCACAGCGCAGGGATTATACACGCAGCAATGTCACAGCGCAGGGATTATACACGCAGCAATGTCACAGCGCAGGGATTATACACGCAGCAATGTCACAGCGCAGGGATTATACACGCAGCAATGTCACAGCACAGGGATTATACACGCAGCAATGTCACAGCGCAGGGATTATACACGCAGCAATGTCACAGCGCAGGGATTATACACGCAGCAATGTCACAGCGCAGGGATTATACACGCAGCAATGTCACAGCGCAGGGATTATACACGCAGCAATGTCACAGCGCAGGGATTATACACGCAGCAATGTCACAGCGCAGGGATTATACACGCAGCAATGTCACAGCGCAGGGATTATACACGCAGCGGTGTCACAGCGCAGAGATAATACACGCAGCAGTGTCACAGCGCAGGGATTATACACGCAGCAATGTCACAGCGCAGGGATTATACACGCAGCAATGTCACAGTGCAGGGATTATACACGCAGCGGTGTCACAGCGCAGGGATTATACACGCAGCAATGTCACAGCGCAGGGATAATACACGCAGCAATGTCACAGCGCAGGGATTATACACGCAGCAATGTCACAGCGCAGGGATTATACACGCAGCAATGTCACAGCGCAGGGATTATACACGCAGCAATGTCACAGCGCAGGGATTATACACGCAGCAATGTCACAGCGCAGGGATTATACACGCAGCAATGTCACAGCGCAGGGATTATACACGCAGCAATGTCACAGCGCAGGGATTATACACGCAGCAATGTCACAGCGCAGGGATTATACACGCAGCAATGTCACAGCGCAGGGATTATACACGCAGCAATGTCACAGCGCAGGGATAATACACGCAGCAATGTCACAGCGCAGGGATAATACACGCAGCAATGTCACAGCGCAGGGATTATACACGCAGCAATGTCACAGCGCAGGGATTATACACGCAGTGGTGTCACAGTGCAGGGATAATACACGCAGTGATGTCACAGCGCAGGGATAATACACGCAGCAATGTCACAGCGCAGGGATTATACACGCAGTGGTGTCACAGTGCAGGGATAATACACGCAGTGATGTCAAAGTACAAAGAAAATACATGCAATGACCTCATAGTATTGGGATCATACACACTTTCATGTAACATTACAGGGATCATACACAGTTGTGGCTTTGATGTTAGAATACTTGAATAATAAACAGTGATATCATAGTAAAGGCATAATAAACACAGTGACATCACGGTAAAGAAAAGTCAAATTATGCATGCTACCTTCCACTGTCACTGTGTTCCCAATGTCAAATGACCCCTTTTAGGGACTGCTAAGCCCACTACCTTGATAGTCACCTCTTCATTCCCAAGGATCATGGACTGGAGCAGTCACCAGTGGTGTAACCTGAATATGCCGGGCACCAGTTATAATGTATTGTTTAAAGTACTGGTCTTCTCATATAGGAAAGATACATCATATGTGGGACACCTATTATTTTACTTACAATGGTAATCTTCCTGCAAGTCACACACTCTCACCTGTGTGCAGCTGTCCTTGGCACTACCCCCCAATCAGTCACAGGGAATCCCAAAAGTCCCGATGGGTCATATCAAAGTTAATCCGGATAAAATATGTGTGACTATTAAGGGAGTCTAGTCCAATTCATCTGGATGGAATTTACATAAACCCACCAACATTCAGATGAAGGGAACTTATTTTTATTCCAAAGATTTCTTTAATAAATCTGTTACATATGTAACTATGATCAGCATAATTTCTTTACTTTAGTTATAGATTTAAATAAAATAACAAGTACCATTTCCTCCCTCAATGGTAATTTATCTAACGACCACTAGATGTCTACATCCCTTCTGGGTGGCATGTTCTGGGTAGTCATCATGTTGTAGAGTTCGCAGCTTAGTGACTTCAAATAGGTTAATTGCTAATTACTAGAGATGAGCGAGCACTAAAATGCTCGGGTACTCGTTATTCGAGACAAACTTTTCCCGATGCTCGAGTGCTCGTCTCGAATAACGAGCCCCATTGAAGTCAATGGGAGACTCGAGCATTTTTCAAGGGGACCAAGGATCTGCACAGGGAAGCTTGGCCAAGCACCTGGGAACCTCAGAAAAGGATGGAAACACCACGGAAATGGACAGGAAACAGCAGGGGCAGCATGCATGGATGCCTCTGAGGCTGCTTAATCGCACTATTATGCCAAAAGTATGGGCAACAGCATGGCAATGACAGAGTGACCAAATGAGGCTAGATAGCATCTAAAACATCCAATAATTGACCCTGACACTATAGGGGACTATGCAGAGGCAGTGGCAGCATCGGCAGGCTAGAGAGTGTCTTGGCAACATACCCCAAATGGACTCAGGCTTAAAACCAATGGGTGGCAGAGAGGAACCAAAGGAGGTGAGCAAGAAGCGCTCAAATAATATCGGTAAATGATAAAAGTTTGTGGATTACATAGCAGGGTGGCGACAAAGTTAACATGGAAGCCATGAAAACAATCCAAAATTCTGCCTGACACAGCTCGTTTGATAAGGGGACCATGTATGGAGGCAGCTATATGGACTACTTTTGGAGGCAGCTATGGCGATGACGTGTGGAGGTAGCAATGGAGACAACGTGTGAAGGCAGCTAAAAAGACGACGTGTGCAGGCTGCTATGGAGACAATTTAATTTGGATAGTGCCTGTATGTGGCAGTCCAAAAAAAGTTTTCAAACCAGAGAAGCAGGTAGCTGGTCCTCCAGAAAAATTACATAGATTGAGTGCCTGTATGTGGCACTCCCAAAAATTGTTTAGGACAGGGTAGTTGGCCCTCCAGAAAAATTAAATACATAGAGTACTATAGCCAGAGCCAGTTGGCCCTGGCAAAAAAATAGCCAGTTTCCTCTGCTTTAGTGTACAAAGAGGAGGAGAAGGAGGACAATGAGGAGGAGGAGTGCATACATTATTCAGGTTCAGCTTCTTTCACCTGGTGGAGAATGGAAATGCGGAGAAATCCAGGCTTTATTCATCTTAATAAGCGTCAGCCTGTCAGTCGACAGGCGTGTGCGCTTATCGGTGATGAAGCCACCAGCTGCACTGAAAACCCGCTCGGACAACACGCTAGCGGCAGGGCAGGCAAGAACCTCCAAGGCGTACAGCGCCAGTTCGTGCCACATGTCCAGCTTTGAAACCCAGTAGTTGTAGGGAGCTGTGTGATCATTTAGGACGATGGTATGGTCGGCTACGTACTCCCTCACCATCTTTCTGTAAAGATCAGCCCTACTCTGCCGAGACTGGGGACAGGTGACAGTGTCTTGCTGGGGTGACATAAAACTGGCAAAGGCCTTGTAAAGCGTACCCCTGCCAGTGCTGGACAAGCTGCCTGGTCGCCTACTCTCCCTCGCTACTTGTCCCGCAGAAGTACGCTCTCTGCCGCTAGCGCTGTCAGAAGGGAAATACTGTTTCAGCTTGTGCACCAGGGCCTGCTGGTATTCATGCATTCTCACACTCCTTTCCTCTCCAGGGATGAGAGTGGAAAGATTTTGCTTGTACCGTGGGTCCAGGAGAGTGAATACCCAGTAATCGGTGCTGGAATAAATTCTTTGAACGCGAGGGTCACGGGATAGGCAGCTTAGCATGAAATCTGCCATATGCGCCAGAGTCCCAACGCGCAAGAATTCACTCCCCTCACTGGCCTGACTGCCCATTTCCTCCTCCTCCAACTCCTCCAACTCCTCTTCTTCTGCCCATACACGCTGAACAGTGAAGGACTGAACAATGGTCCCCTCTTCGGTCTCGCCAACATTCTCCTCCTCTTCCTCCTCATCCTCCTCCGATATGCGCTGAGAAACAGACCTAAGGGTGCTTTGGCTATCAACAAGGGAATCTTCTTCCCCCGTCTCTTGTGACGAGCGCAAAGCTTCCGACTTCATGCTGACCAGAGAGCTTTTCAACAGGCCAAGCAGCGGGATGGTGAGGCTGATGATGGCGGCATCACCACTGACCATCTGTGTTGACTCCTCAAAGTTACTCAGCACCTGACAGATATCAGACATCCACGTCCACTCCTCATTGTAGACTTAAGGAAGCTGACTGACCTGACTACCAGTTCTGGTGGAAGTTGACATCTGGCAGTCTACAATCACTCTGCGCTGCTGGTAAACTCTGGATAACATGGTTAGTGTTGAATTCCACGTCGTGGGCATGAGCACGTCGCACAACAGTCGGTGAGCGGGCAGTTGGAGGCGGCGCTGCGCTGCCCTGAGAGTGGCAGCATCTGTGCTGGACTTCCTGAAATGCGCACAGATGCGGCGCACCTTCGTAAGCAAATCAGACAGATTGGGGTATGTCTTGAGGAAACGCTGAACTATGAGATTTAACACATGGGCCAGGCATGGCTCATGTGTCAGTCTGCCGAGTTGCAGAGCCGCCACCAGGTTACGGCCGTTGTCACACACAACCATGCCTGGCTTCAGGTTCAGCGGTGCCAGCCACAGATCAGTCTGCGCCGTGATGCCCTGTAATAACTCTTGGGCGGTGTGCCTTTTATCGCCTAGGCTCAGCAGTTTGAGCACCGCCTGCTGTCGCTTAGCGATGGCACTGCTGCTGTGCCTAGAGCTAGCGACTGATGGCGCCATGCCCACGGATGGTAATTCAGAGGAGGAGGCATAGTAGGCCTTTGAGACCTGGACCGAGGTAGGCCCCGCAATCCTCGGCGTCGGCAGTATATGACCAGCCCCAGGGTCAGACTCGGTCCCAGCCTCCACCAAGTTAACCCAATGTGCCGTCAGCCATATATAGTGGCCCTGCCCGGCAGCACTCGTCCACGTGTCCGTGGTCAGGTGGACCTTGTCAGAAACGGCGTTGGTCAGGGCACGGAGGATGTTCTCTGACACGTGCTTGTGCAGGGCTGGGACGGCACATCGGGAAAAGTAGTGGCGGCTGGGGACCGAATACCGAGGGGCGGCCGCCGCCATGATGTTGCGAAAGGCCTCGGTCTCTACTAGCCTATAGGGCAGCATCTCCAGGCTAAGCAACTTGGAGATGTGGACGTTGAGGGCTTGGGCGTCTGGGTGGGTTGCGCTATACCTCCTTTTGCGCTCCAGCGTCTGGGGTATGGAGAGCTGAATGCTGGTGGATGCTGTGGAGGATCGTGGAGTATCGTGGAGGCGAAGATTGGGTTTTCGCACGGGAGGTGTTTGGGCCGTGGTCCTGGGCTGACTAGCAGATGACACAGGGGAAGGAGCAGGAGCAGTGGTGTGCCCGGCCGGAGGTGAACGGGCTTGGTGCCATTGAGTGGGGTGTTTAGCATTCATATGCCTGCGCATACTGGTGGTAGTTAAGCTAGTAGTGGTGGAACCCCTGCTGATCCTGGTTTGGCACAGGTTGCACACCACAGTCCGTCTGTAATCCGGTGTTTCTTTAAAGAACCTCCAGACTTCTGAAAATCTTGCCCTCGCCACGGGAGCTTGACTACGTGAAACATTTGGCGCTGATGCACCAGCTCTGGCCTTGCCTCTCCGTCTGGCCCCACCACTGCCTTTTCCAACCTGTTCTGCTATAGGACTCGCCTCCGTCTCAGAAGCACTGTGTTCACCCGGCCTATCAACCCAGCTTGGGTCTGTCACCTCATCATCCTCCGATCCCTCAGTCTGCTCCCACCTCGGACTTCCTGCCCTGACAACAACTTCACCACTGTCTGACAACCGTGTCTCCTCATCGTCCGACACCTCTTTACACACTTCTTCCACTACGTCAATAATGTCATCATCACCCACAGACTGCGACCGGTGGAAAACCTGGGCATCGGAAAATTGCTCAGCAGCAACCGGACAAGTGGTTTGTGACTCTGGGAAGGGTCCAGAAAACAGTTCCTCATAGTATGCCAAATGCCAAATTTTGCTGGGAGGGGGCAGACTGGGGGGGAGGAGGCTGAGGTGCAGGAGCTGGAGGAGTGCCGATTTCGGTGACATGGGTGGACTGCGTGGAAGACTGACTGGTGGACAAATGGCTAGAAGCATTGTCCGCAATCCACGACATCAACTCTTCGCACTGTTCTAGCCTCAACAGTGCTCTACCACGAGTCCCAGTAACTTCAGACATGAAGCTAGGGAGTGTAGCTCTGCGGCGTTCCCCTGCTCCCTCATCAGCAGGTGGTGTCTCACCCCGCCCAGGACCACGGCCTCTGACCCCTGGAGTAGTTGGACGTCCACATCCACGCCCTCGTCCTCTACCCCTAGCCCTCGGGTTAAACATTTTCAAAATGAAAGTGTAAACTGTAATTTTTTTTTTTTTTTTTTTAAACAAAACGATGCTATCCTATTGCTATGGCTATAGCAATGGAATTGTCTGCCACCTCCACACTGTCAATGTGCCACTCTGCGGCCTACTCATGCTGCTGCCAACTGACCGTTGTCTCGCTGGAACACCCTGTGATTTCCATAATGCTGTTTTCACCCTCCAACCTCAGAAGGAATGAAAAGCCTCAGGATTGATAGCCAAAAGCATTGGATACAGAACACAGAGGACATGCAAATATCCCATTAACTGCTTATCTCTGTTTTGGATCAACTCCTGTTTGCTTTTGGCTCGAGCAATACTGATGGATTATTGACCGATTGAAAGCGGACACTGACGGACGAAATGAAGGGCAAAATGATCAGTGACAACAATGCAGAATTACTGCCTACATCCTCTGCACTCTTTTGGAGGGTTGTTACGTGTATCCGCGTATATCAGAACAGGTTCTCTCGTAATCTATGGAATCATCTGATGTCAGTGTAAAAAGAGTGCACTCTTTGATGTTATAGTGGGATCTTACCTCGGTCCTTTCGAGCTGGCACAGACGTTACCTTGTCAGGCTGCGTTCCCGCTTTCGCTTATTTGGGGAAGTTGGCCTATGTAAGTGCACATGGAAGTGAAGAGTGAAGCGATTCTACGAGCCGCGGCTGTCATGTGTGTCATACTAAAACACAGCATTGTTTGAAGTCCAAACCACGCTCCCTATGCATATTTAGGCATGGCACAGCGTTCTACAACACCCTACAGGCTCTCAGCAGCCAGGAAATACCTGTTTTTAACACGATTCGTAATGATTTAATTTAATTTTTTCTAAAAATTTGGCGAATCGAGTCGAACCGAATTTCAACAAATTCGCCCATCTCTAGTTAGGATGGCTAATAAGTCTCTTATCCTTTGGGGTATGACAACCGGGTCCTAGGAAGCACAGGAAACTGAAAGTCTCATGAAGTGCAGTACTCCATGCGCTTTTAGGGAGCTTACAAAAAAGGTGCTCCAGAAGTCCTGCAGAAGTGAGTGCAAATTGTGCATGCACCAGGAAGGATTCTGCATAAGATGTAGGACAACTGAGTGTTAAGGCAGTACCACAGTGTTAGTTTCATGGGCCACAAATAACAGTCCTATAGAATGTTTGTAAACCTCGTAGCATTGGCAGAAAAAAAAAAAAAAAAAACAGCACTGGCCGCATTACAGGAAGAAATAGACCACTTTGGAATTCACGGCCTTTCGCATGAGTCGAGTGAATGGGGACATGAGCTAACTCTAGAAAAATGGCTAGTCACATGCATATTATCAGATAAATCACAGAGCGCACGGTGTCCTGAGCGGCCACAGCGTCAGGAATGGAACATGATAGTTATAGGAACTTCTTGCATCATATATTCCTATGATGCTTGGTGATCCATCCTGGGCACGGCGGTCCAACCACATCTGACACATCTCTTACCAGCAAACTCTTGCTGCGATTGCCTCCCCTTGTCTTCAATGTGTGTATACAAAGAGTCATCCAGAACACAGAACTGTCATTAAAATTAGATCTTATCGTACTGTCACAGAGCCTAATTATAATTGTGTATTTTATAAACAGAAAAGTGCAGGACATTGGCTTTTTACAAGTACAAAACACAAGGGTGTTCCCTACCTTGGTATCAGACGTGATTCTGGGCGAGACCTTCATAAACACGCTCAGTATTCATGTGGGATAGACGGCTAATTAAACTAAATCTGTTTAGGTATTAGACTGCACCCATTTACCTGCAGGCACACAATGGGTGTTCAGATGGCCAAGTGTGAATATAGAAATTTTATCAGTAGTCTGTAAGGTCTGGGCTCAAAGTAATCCGAGAGGTTACATAGTTTGACAAAATATAGTACACACGGGTATAGACATGGACACTCCCCGCTCCATCATGTACTGTGATTTCACAGATATATACAGATAGGACAATATTCCTGTACATACACATAGTTTCCCTACTCCTCTCCGCAGCTAGATATATTCACACAGCACTACAAAATATCCTCTGCTGGGCCCAGGCTCTGACATAACACTGGTGGGCTCAAAGGACCCCAGTTTGAACCCAAATTGCATACATTTACTTTTAGGATTTATTCATATATAGTGGTTGTGTCACGTGTTTTGTTCTTTACATAGTAAGTAGAGATTAGCGGACCCAAGCTTTAGATTCAACGGTTTCTGTTGGACAGCTCTGCCTGAGAGAGGTGGCACACGTTAGCGTTTTGTGCCAGTTTTTAGGCCATTTTTAAGCAGTCCGTTAAAAAAATGCATCAGTTTGTGACAGTTTTTTCCCATTATTTTAAGATAATGGGGAAAATGGACAAAAACAGTCATGAAACTGATACATTTTCAAAAAACACATGCCTTAAAAAAAGACTGCTTAAAAACAGGTTCAAAACGCTAACTTGTGCCACAACACTAAGGGTGATGTCACACATGGCGTTTTTAGGCCGTTTTTGGGCCGTTTTTAGTTAATGTGTTTTCAGATCGTAAAAAACCGCATGCATTAAAAAACATCAGTATTTTGAAAACGCATGCATTTTTGTCCCGTTTTCCGAATTTGCACAATTTGCGTTTTTTACGATCTGAAAACACACTAACTAAAAATGGCCCAAAAACGGCCTAAAAACGCCACGTGTGGCATCACCCTAAGGGTGATGCTACCCGTGGCGTTTTTAAGCATGCGTTTTCAGTCCATTTTTCCCAATTATCTTAATAGATAAACAGGTTGTAAGCACCGTCGAAAACGCATACTTAACCCCTTACCAACATGTGACGTAGTATTACGTCACATGCCGGTTGCAGATGCATGGAGAGGTTTCACGGGCTGAGCCCTCTCCATAGCCGGTAAGTCTTAGGCGATTACCCGCTGATTGGTGCCGGCGGCTTCAAAAAAAGGATCATCACTCCCCGTGACGTCATCAGGGAGCGGCGATCCGTCGCCATGGTAGCCTTGGGTCTTCCGGAGACCCAAGGCTACTTCGGGTTAACCCATGCAATACAATGTGCTATCAGCACATTGTAAAGTATGAGGAGTAAAATACTGTAGTATGGCATTATATGGTAGGATCGTACAGACACCCTAGGGTTAAAGTACCCTAGGGAGTCTGAAAAAATAGTAAAAATAAAAAAAGTTTAAAAAATATAATAAAAAAACTGATACAAATATAAACAGTAAAAATCATAAACACATTAGGTATCGTCACGTCCGAAAATGCCCGATCTATTAAAAAATGCGATTTTCATTGCGTTTAACCACGTAACCATGGAAAATCGCACCCAAAGTCGAAAATGGCACTTTTTTGCCATTTCAAGAACAATAAAAAAATTATATAAAAAGTGATCAAAAGGTCGGAGAGTCCTAAAAATGATAACATTGTACACGTCATCAAAATCCGCAATAAACGGCACCTCCCACAGCTCCGTACACCAAAGTATAAAAAAAAGTTATTAGCACCAGCAGACTGCAAAATCCCAAAAAATATTTTTGTACAGGATTTTCTTAATTTGAAAACATTATAAAACCTATATAAATTTGGTATCCCTGCAATTGTACGGACCCAAAGAAAAAAGTAGACATGTCATTTGGGGAATACAGTGAAATCTGTAAAATCCAAACCCACAAGAATAAAGGCACAAATACGTTTTTATACCAATTTCACTGCATTTGGAATTTTCTCCCTGCTTCCCAGTACATGGCATGGAATATTCAATACCATCACTATGAAGTGCTATTTGTTACGCAGAAAATAAGCCATCACAGAGCTCTGTACATGGAAAAATAAAAAAAAGTTATAGATTTTTGGAGTTGGGGAGTGAAAAATGAAAACTTAAAAAGAAAGGGCTGCGGCTATAAAGGGTTAAAAACAGACCTTTTGCAGTCCGTTTAAAAACGCATGACTAAAAGACAACTTTTTAATGGACTGCTTAAAAACGGGCCAAAAATTAGTTCAAAACGGCACGTGTGACCGCAGCCTTAGTACGCGTTCACACATTCCGCTAGCGTCACGATGATAACGCGAAACGTGTAAACGCGCCCTTCGGGTGTTGTCACACGTGGCGTTTTGAACCAGTTTTTAGTCCGTTTTGTTCATTTTTCCCAATTATCTTAAGATAATTGGGAGAAACAGACAAAGCCGGTAAAAACAGACACATTTTGAAACGGACAGAAAACGCATGCTTAAAAACGGACCAAAATCACCATGTGTGGCATCACCCATAGGGCACCTTCCCACGCGCCGTTTTCGGCATGTTTTAAAACGCATCCAAAATGAAAGTGGGAGAGGGTTTAGCCAAAACGCATATATGACCGCCCTCCCACTTGCGTTCTGGATACGTTTAAAAACGTATCGAAAACGACACGTTGGAAGGCGCCCTTAGGAGGGCGCATTGACATGATGCGTTGCGTCACGTTGTGCGTCGCATTTTGATGAATTACACTGGCTTCAGCCTTGATCATATGCTGAAATTACATTGCGTTTTAGGGTGATGTCACACATGACGTTTTTAGGGAGTTTTGGGACCATTTTTAGTTTTTGTGTTTTCAGATTGTAAAAACCGTGTGCGTTAAAAAACACATTCGTTTTTGTCTGGTTTGCCGAATTTGCACAATTTAAAACTGACAAAAAAACATGCGTTTTCAAAAACCCCATGCATTTTTTAAAAAACTTATGCGTTTAACCCATGCGTTTTTTACGATCTGAGAACTAAAAACGGCCCTAAAACAGCCTAAAAACGCCATGTGTGACATCACCCTTAGCAGATCCAGAGGAAATGCAATGTAACCTTAGAATGTAATCAAGGCTGAAGCCAGTGGAATGCATCAAAAATGCGACGCAACACATCATGTGAATGCGCCCTCACATGTGGGGTTTTAACCTGTTTTTATTCAAGCGTTTTCAGTACGTTAAAAACCGCATGCAACGTGTTACATCACCCAGTCCAGAGCAGGTATAAGTAAGAGGTAGCTTAAACATTTGAGACTTTTGTGCAACTTTTCAAACAGAAGTCTCACGTTTTTGGCCCATTTTTAAGCAGTCCATTAAAAAAACGCATCAGTTTTTGATCGGTTTTAATTAAAATAATTGGGAAAACCTGTCAAAAAGATTTGTGTTTTCAAAAAGCGCATGCGTTTTTTGATGGACTGCTTAAAAACAGGCCAAAAACGGATTCAAAACGTTGCATGTGACCACAGCCCAAGGCCGCGGTCACACATTCCCCCAGCGTCACGTTATGAACGCAACGCTAGCAAATAGGGGGCAGGCCGCACCCCGTTCGCTTTTGCGTTTCCTGGTTATTTCTGGTTATGGAGCGCATCAGTTTCTCCGGAAACGCATATGCAATCGGGCCGATTCCCGCCCCCTGTGCTCTACCGTTGCGTTTGTAACGCAACGCTAGCAGAACATGTGACCGCAGCTTAAATCAGGCAAGCCCAAGGCTGGTGCCACACGTAGCGTAGCACAAAGTGGCGCCCACCGAGGCGGGCCTCGGCCCTATCGCATCGGCGTTTCACCAAAAATCCCCAAAACTACACACATGCTTCCAGTCCTAAGATAAGTTTCCCCCAACATGCATGTATGATTCAAATCTAAGGCTGCATTCACATCGTAGGATTCTGCTCAGTAACTACACCATTGTTTGTAAGCATAGAATAGGCTAAAAAAAAAAAAAGAAAAAGAGAGAAAATACAAACCATGAAAAAGTTGCAACTCCTGGCACACGAGAAGGAATTGCAACTCCTCCACCACCTCCTGCACTTCTGCTCATGCAGTTACTCCTTATAAACAGAATAGAGTAAAAGCCACAATGAATGGACAGTAGGCAGAAGGACGGGTGGTGAAGTGACTACTTATAATGAAAATAATCTCAACGTACACGCCACACAACTGATCCCAACTTTAACCTTTAAAACTTTAAAAATAAACCTAAAAACCATAATCCTAATTTTTTACCGTTCATTCTCTCTTATGTCACTTGAAATCTTGAGCACAATTGTCAGGTCTTCTAATTAATTCCCAAAGGGAAGAACCTGTGTTCATTTTACTATTCTACCCAGGAGCCTCTTTGTGCTGGAAGTGCTGCTTAACCCCTGAAGGACCAGATCATTTTTGTGTTTTGAATTTCTATCCCCCCTCTTTTGAACAATGTTACTTATCAAAGCGATGCTGAGATTGTTTTTTCCCCACATGTTGTACTTCTTTTTTGTGGTAAATGTTGGCTGATAATTTTTGCATTTGTTTACCAAAAAAAAAAAAGATGATGAATTTTTAGAAAAATTTGCCATTTTTAAAATCCAAAATCACGGGGGACATTAATCATAGGGGGTCTCAGCTTCGCCGGTTTTTGCGCCTTGTTTGCTCTTCTTTTTTGGCTTGTGATCTATGATGGATCTAGTTCTGCCTTAGTAAATGCACTTTGGAATTGTCTCATGTCTGATTTATTTGCGCCTAAATTAGCGCCAAATTTGTCTCAAATTGTAAGATCTCATTTGTGAGCAATAATGAAAGGAGACTGAGAAAATGTGACAGAACGTTCAGGGCTTCATCTCTGCACAAAAACTTATCATAGTGATGTAACTGCAGGGACTAAGGGTGAAGACACACATGGCGTTTTTGGGCCGTTTTTGGGCCGTTTTTACTAAGTGCGTTTTCAGATCGTAAAAAACGCATGCGTTAAAAAACGCATCCGGTTTTTAAAAACGCATGCGTTTTTTGAAAACGCATCCGTTTTTGTCAGTTTTTAATTGCGCAAATTCGGAAAACCGGACAAAAACGCATGCGTTTTTTACGATCTGAAAACGCACTTAGTAAAAACAGCCCAAAAACGCCATGTGTGTCTTCACCCTAAAAGTTACAGAGATGTAAAAAATAAAATTCTTGCTGAAACAAGTCTTTTCCTTTTTTATTATAATGTACAGTAAATGGAGACTGATAATATTCTCAGATCTGTACAATAAGACAATAATCACTCACAGAGATAATCCCATAGAAAGTGATGAAGTCGTTACTGGAGAAATTTTACATTTTAAAACTGCTCCGAAGTATTTTCCATGTTGCATAGAGGGAATTTTCCATTTTGGAACCTAAAATTTATGTTTTTGGTAATGAAAAGTGACATTTTTTGGAAGTGCACCTGCTCAGAGTAGGTGCTTTTTTGCTCCTATTTTGCGCCTTTTTAGGAGCAAATTTGTGATAGATCCCGTGCAAACATCTGTATAGGAGGCACTATGTCAGATAAGGCGCAGGGGCTCAAAACCACTAAGGCCGCAGTCACACGTACCGCTAGACGTCCGTTCATAACGCGATGCTAGCGCACAGGGGGAGGTCCTCGGCCCGAACACTTTAACAATTTAACACTTAACAATTGCATGCGTTTCCCTGGAAACGCATGTGCGTTCGGGCCGAGGACCTCCCCTGTGCGCTAGCGTCGCGTTATGACGAACGCTTAGCGGTACGTGTGACCGCGGCCTAAGTGCCGAACTCTGCCGTACGCCAGATTTTTGCGCTAAAAAACGCTCAAAACAGTCTAACAGACTATGATTAATGTCCCCCATTGCATTTTCAGGCAGATAGATTAATAATTAATAAATAATTTGCTGAATAACATTTCCCATATGTCTACTTTACATTTTTCATTTATTTAGCCCTAAAATTTACACATTTCCAAAAGATAAAAAGAGAAAACCCATCTTACAATTTGTTTAGCAGTTTCTCCCGAGTGCAGAGACCCCCGACATGTGGCCGTTACTTGTTTTATGGGCGCACAGCGAGGCGCAGAAGGGAAGGAGAGCCCTGCAGCTGCCAGGATTTTAGTTTCCTCATTGGCCCCTTTTTCAGGCTATACAATTTTCGCTTTTTCGTTATTGGGGCCATGTGATAGCATTTTTTTTGCGGGATAAGATACTTTTTCCAGTGTTACCTTTTTGGAGTTGGTATCCCCTATTATTGAAAATTTAAGAACATTTATTTTGAGGGCAGGAATAGAAAAGCATCAATTCTGTACTGAATTTTTTTATTTTTATTTTTGGTGTTCACCATATAGCCTAATAATCATGTTATCTTTATTCTATGGGTTGAAACAATTACGGGGATACCAGACATGAATATTTTTCTTCCATTTTACTAAATTTGGAAACTAAAACCCTAAGGGCGCGTTCACACATTGCGTTTTGACCTGCGTTTTCATCGCGTTTGAAACACGCATATAGAACAGCTGAGGAGAGGTGACTTGCCTAATTATATCACTCTTAACATTTCCGTTTACAAAACGCATTGTAAACGCGATGTTAACGCATGCGTTAATGTTGCGTTAACAAATGTAAACGGTAATGTAATTAGGCAAATTACCTCTCATCAGCTGTTGTAATGCGTTTCAAACGCAATGAAAACGCGACCAAAACGCAACGTGTGAACGCTCCCTCAGGCCGGTGCCACACGCACCACTTTGCGTTTGAAAACGCAAACGCAGACAAAGCCACGCCTACCGGGGCGTGCCGTGGCCCGATCGCATCGGTCTTTCTATGGAAACGCATGCGATCGGGAACAAGCCGCCGGTGTTTTGCATTAAATTAACAAAAAACACCGGCGGCTCATTCCCGATCACAGGCGTTTCCATAGAAAGATGCGATCGGCCCGCGGCCCCCCTGGTGGGTGACAAAGCGTTACGTGTGGCACCGGCCTAAGGTTGGTGGCACACGTGGCGTTTTGAACCCATTTTTTGGGACATTGTTATTAAGTCCCTAAAAAAAGTGCATCCGTTTTTGACCCGTTTTAATTAAGATAATTGGTAAAACCTGTCAAAAAACGGATGTGTTTTCAAAAAATGCATGTATGCGTTTCTACAAAAACGGACTGCTTAAAAACGGACCAAAAATGGGTTCAAAACACCATGTGTACCACCACCCTAAGGGCGCTGTCCCACGTTGCGTTTGCAAGCGCAGATGGAGACAAAACCGCGCCCACCGGGGCGGTCCGCGGTCCGATCGCATCGCCATTTCTATGGAAACGCCTGCGATCGGGAACGAGTCACTGGTGTTTTGCATTAATTGAACACAAAACACCGGCAGCTTGTACCCGATCGCAGGCGTTTCCATAGAAACGCCGATGCGATCGGACCGGTGGGCGCGGTTTTGTCTGCGTCTGCGTTTGCAAACGCAACATGGGACAGCGCCTGCGATCGGGAACGAGCCACTGGTGTTTTGCATTAATTTAACGCAAAACACCGGCAGCTCGTACCCGATCGCAGGCATTTCCATAGAAATGCCGATGCGATCGGACCGGTGGGCACGGTTTTGTCTGCGTCTGCGTTTGCAAACGCAACGTGGGACAGCGCCCTAAGGACGCGTTCAGACGTTGCGCTTTGGATGCGTTTACATTAAGTTTTAAAACGCATTACAACAGCTGAGGAGAGGTGATTTGCCTAAATACATTACCATTTACATTTGTTAACGCTTTGTTTACTCATGCATAAACATCGCATTTACAATGCGTTTTGTAAACATAAATGGTAACGATAATGTATTTGGCAATGAAAATGCAACCAAAGCGCAACTTTGGATGCGTCCTGAAGCCGACGGCACACGTGGTTTTGAACCTGGTTTTTGAGACGTTTTTAAGCAGTCCTTTAAAAAACATACGATTTTTCCGTTTTTGTCCGTTTTTCCCAATTATCATAATTGTCATAACTGGAGAAAGACTAACAAAAACAGAAAAAAATTATGAATTTTTTAAAAAATGGATGCGATTTAAAAACTGCATGCGTTTCTTAATGGACTGCTTAAAAAGGCCCAAAGAGGGGTTCAAAATGCCACGTGTGCCACCATTTTTGCATTACCGTCTTCCAAGTGCCATAGCATTTTTAGTTTTGGCTATAGAGCTGGTTGATGGCTTGCTTTTTGCGGAACATGTTGTACTTTGCAACAATATCATTCTGAAGTACATTCTGGAGTACTGGAGGCATTTTAATTGATTTATTGCTTTATTTTTTAATTGAATAACATTTTTTAACTTTTGTACTATTTCCACTACGATCTGATTGCTTGTTAATGATAATACTCTGCTATACTGATATATGCACATGCCAGGAGAGATGCCGGAGGTGCCAGGAGAACGATCGACGCCCCCCCCCCAAAGACGGCACAGGGGGGACGATCGTGGGGGTAAGACCCCCAAAGGCGGGTTAAATGCTGCAGTCATGCTGGCCATGGCATTTAACGGGTTTAACACCCGGGATCGGAGCCCACTGTTAGTTACAGACGGCACACCGTGTATCCCGATGCTGGTTTGGCACAGGTCTTGAGCTGAATCTGCATCAGCTCTGCGTCCGATATGTCACTGTTAAAGATCCATTAGGACACATTTTGAAACTCATTACAGCAGCTGAGGAGAGGTGATTTGCCTAATTACATTACTGTTAACATTTGTGTTTACTAAATGCATTGTAAATGTGATGTTAACACATGTGTGAACATTACATTAACACATGTGTTCACAAAACACACATGTAACACTATGTTAATGCATGCATAAACATTGCATTTACAATGCATTTTGTAAATGCAAATGTTAACAGTAATGTAATTAGGCAAATCACCTCCCTTCAGTTGCTGTAATGCATTTCAAAACGCAATCAAAACGCAACAAAAACACAACATGTCACCGCACCTCTACTTTTTAAATTTTACCATGTACAGAGCTGTATGAGGGTGGTTTCCCACATGGCGTTTTTGTCGTGTTTTTAAACGCATCCAAAACACATATGCATTTGTAAAGAAAACGCAGGGCTTGTTTACCGCATAACGAATTGTCCTTCCCAGAGACAGTATTAAGCATTCTATACCATGTACTGGGAAGCTGTAAAAAAAATTCCAAATATATATGAAATTGTAGAAAAAACACATTTGCGCCATATACATGTAAGCTCTTTCAAGAGACACCTCTCATTTATTTTTTGGGTTGATATGATTATTTTCATACCAAGTTATATCGGTTTTAATATGTTAAAACCATCTACCTCCGATCGACGCTCCACTGGGGGGGCGATTGGTTGACATGGTAGCCTGAATGGCTTCTGCCTGTTCATTACAATGAGCCAGTGGCGAATTGTAATGTATAGTGTGCAGAAATGCCATATACTGTGATACAGTAGTATTGCAGTATATGGTAGGAATGAGGTTAATGTACCCTAGATGGTCTAAGAAATAGTGAAAATAAAGAAATAAAAAGTAAAAAATTGATAAAATCTTAAAAGTTTAAATCACCCCCCTTTCCCTGGAACTGATATAAAACATAATAAACAGTAAAAATCACAGACACATTAGGTATCACCGCGTCCCAAAATGCCCGATCTATCAAAATATAAAAACAGCTTTAACCGGCAGTGACCTCCAAGACAGGAAATGGCGCCCAAATGTCCGAAATGCGACTTTTACACCTTTTTACATGACATAAAAAATGTTATGAAAATTGATCAAAATGTCGCACAGTCCTCAAAATGGTAGCAATGAAAACGTCGGCTCATTTCACAAAAAATGATACCTCACACAGCTCCGTGCACCAAAGTATGAAAAAGTTATTATCAGAAGATGGCGAAAAAAAAATTTTTGTACACATTCGTTTCATTTCTGAAAATGTATTAAAACGCAATAAATCCTGTATAAATTTGGTATCACCCCGATCGTACCAAATAAAAGAATAAAGTAGAAGTGTTATTTGGAGCGCAAAGTGAAAGTCGTGAAAACTGAGCCCACAAGAACGTGACCCACACAAATTTTTTTTCTATTTTTCCACATTTGGAATTTTTTTCCAGCTTCCCAGTACATGGCATGGAATAATAAATAACATCACGGTAAAGTAGAATTTGTTATGCACAAAATAAGCCCTCACACAGCTCTGTACACGGAAAAATGAAAAAGTTATGGATTTTTGAAGATTGAGAGGGAGAAATGAGCGAAAATACCTTGCGTCCTTAAAGGAAACCTACCACTTACAAGTGGTAGGTTTAGACACATATACATGGCACCAGCTCAGGGTGAGCTGGTGCCAGAGCATATTTTTGTTAGGGGAACAAAGCCCCTATCGCCGTTTTATAAGTTATATTAACTTATAACTCGGCGCACCGCACTTGGGCACGGCGCACCATGCGCGTGCCCCTGCGTGCGCCGGATTCTAACGTGCTGGAGAGCCGGTGACGTCAGCGAGCTCTCCGGCACACGCGCGCCTGCGCAACTTAGTACGGGGAAACAGGCCGTGCTAAGTTGCGCAGGCGCTCGTGTGCCGGAGAGATCGGTGACGTCACCGGCTCTCCAGCACTTTAGAATCCGGCGCACGCACGGGCACGCGCATGGTGCGCCGTGCCCAAGTGCGGTGCGCCGAGTTATAAGTTAATATAACTTATAAAACGGCGATAGGGGCTTTGTTCCCCTAACAAAAATATGCTCTGGCACCAGCTCACCCTGAGCTGGTGCCATGTATATGTGTCTAAACCTACCACTTTTAAAGGAAACCTACCACTTCTGAAGGTAGGTATGAGATGCAAACACCGGGCACCAGCTCAGGGTGAGCTGGTGCCGGTGCTTAGTCTCGTTAGTGTTAAAACCGCGGTATCGCGGTTTTAACACTTTTTAAACTTTCTAGCAGAAACTGCTTCGGCGCTGCGTGCGCACGAAGCAGTTTCTACTATAAAGTTTAAAAAGTGTTAAAACCGCGGTACCGCGGTTTTAACACTAACGAGACTAAGCACCGGCACCAGCTCACCCTGAGCTGGTGCCCGGTGTTTGCATCTCATACCTACCTTCAGAAGTGGTAGGTTTCCTTTAAGTGGTAGGTTTCCTTTAAGGGGTTAAGGAACTCAGATTTCAAGTCACTTTCAGAGGCCTAAATAAAAGCAAAACCCCATAAATTACCCCATTGTAGAAACTACACCCCTTAACGTATGTAAAACAACTTTCATGAAGTTTGTTAACCCTTTAATTGTTAAACAGGGGATAAAACAAAATCGGATGCTGTTTTGAAATTTACATTTTTTTGGCTAAATGAATGGGTTTTTCATAAAATATACAAATTCTCAGTTTATAAAATACCAAAACGCTTCATAAAGTTTGATACCCAATTTCTCCTGAGTGTAACAATACCTCATATGTGGTGGTAACCTGCTGTATGGGCACATGCCAGTGCAATAAAGGGAAGCCGCGCCATTCAGAGCAGATTATGCATTGTCCCTTTTTAACGGCTATACAATCTTTATTTGTTTGGCAATCTGAACAAATAAGGGCTTATTTTCTGAAACATTAGATGCAATTTAAAAATACCTCATTTTAATTGGTCATTGGCTTATAGATGAGATTTTATTAACTATGAATGTATGTAGGAAAAAAAATCGTAAATTTTGGTTTTGCGACTAAAACACTGTCTAAAATGCTTTGCACCACAGTTATCAAGGCTTTTAGACCATTTTTTGGCAGCTTTCCGACTTGTCTGATAAGCTGCTCAACAACTTATCTACAGTACTGGAACCCCAGACAACACTTTACTGATCAATTCAATCGCTGCGCCAGCACCCTGCTCATCAATTCATCCGCTGCGCCAGCACCCTGCTCATCAATTCATTCACTGCGCCAGCACCCTGCTCATCGATTAATCAGCTGTGCCAGTATTCCACTTATGTGTGCATCATGTGTACCCTAATAATAATAGCCATATAAAAAGTGACCAGTGTTCATGAAGTGTGTTCTGTGATATATTATAGTATTCTCATGTCTATTATCTTTGCATTGTTCCATCACAATAGAACTTGCTAATAAGTTGTGAAATCACTTTGTTACAGAAATAAAAAAAAAAACATTTAATTTATCTGAATCGGCCAATTGTGGCAAAAAGCACAAAAAATTTCCACAAATCTCATTCTGCTAAACTGAATAGATGCAGAAATATGTGCAATCATATCTGTTGTCTGTGAGTTTGCTGCAGCAAGTGTACATGAAGGTTCCTTTTTAATATTTGCCCGATGTGGAAAAATACAACATTACACATTGACTGGAGTGCCTAGAGGCAGTAAATAAAAACCTAATAATTAGTAACATCAGACAAGTATTGCTCATGCGGCAGGCATCTCCTATACTTGTTATTGGGAGGAGTCCTCATGGCTATATATGAGCGGGCACTGGAAAAGCATCAAACTATTCCACAGGAAAACTTGAATCCCTGCTTCCAGACAGCGAGACACGGAATCATGTCTAGCATCTTAAAGCAAGCACAGGATAAAGCTGACGAAACAGGTATGACATTATATAGCACTTGTACCTACTACTAGGATATGAATGTCTAAGTATCATTCAATATCAATAGCATTTCATTCTAGATGCAGTGTATTGAATTGTAGTAAAGGTTTTCTCTTGCTAGAAGTTACCATGGGTCTCGGATATGAGAGCTGCTATAGACTGAATAAGCCCTAAGTTCTCTTGATGATAACCTCTGCGGTTGTGAATTTATTCTTGTTTAAATTGTTATATTTTTTTTCTGTATGGAGCTTAAATATGAGCATTTTTACACTAAAGGTGAATTCATACATTTTTTAGCAATAAATTGAACAGATGGTCAGTCCCATAAATCTCTGCAACAAATGTGGTGCATGTAAATCTTCCTTACATATGTACAGTATTTAACAGTAAATGACCCCAGGGCTGGTGCTTTTAAGTTAGCATGTAATTAACTTTTTTTTTTACCCCATAAGGGATATATAGGGATTCCTATACTTACTATAAGATGCAACCCAAATTTAGTCATCAAAAACATATATATATATATATATAGTATATATATGTATATACTTATACACACACATCGCTGCTACATCCATCCCCTTACATTAATTACTCTACTATCTCCATCTTCTCACACAAACAGTTCTGCATACAAGATAGGTTGAATTTGTATGTAAGTCAAAACTGTGTATTTTATATTTGTAGATCCAGACAAAAATATATTTGTCTCTTATATGGAATATACATCAGTGAATAAGAGCTCTTAACTAAAAAAAAATGTTTTCATATTGTTTCCTACTGTTCCTTGTTTTATGGTAAGCTCTGTGCATATGGTAATCTGTGTGCACTATATAAGTAAAGGAATTATTATTATATACTGTATATGTATATATGTGTGTGTATGGAAATAAATGGAGGAATACTTTTTACAGATTCAGTTTCCACTATTTCAGTTTGTAGTAAAAGCAAATATAATGCGCAAAGTTTAATCAAATTCTTATTTTTTAATAGTTAAATCGGGAGAGAAGGCAGCCCAGGATTATGTCGATAAAGGCAAAGAAGTTGGTAAACAGGGTAGGTTTATGTCAGTATGAACACATTTGTATTGGCTATGCAAACATCTAGGCCAGTGGTGGCAAACCTATGGCACGGGTACCGGAGGTGGCACTCAGGCTGTTGCTCCAACACAGAGTTCACCAGAAAGGATTTGAGGGATCCTGGTCTACCTGAGAGTGCTGGAAGAAAGAGAAGGTGCAGACAAAGTCAGATTTTCATTGGAATCCCTGCTCTGGGCCTCACTATTCTTCCTGTTCCGGGGGCTTTCGAGGGAAACTCCAATGCAGCAGACATTTTAAAGGGGTTCAATGAGCAACAATTATAGCATCCAGTCAATTACATATGGCTGCTGTAGTCCATCACTAGCCCCTACATCATTACCCACTACCTAAATATGACTGCTGAGGCCATGGGCAGCAGAACACCACTGTGCCAGGAAAGTCAACAAATACACTGTCAAGAAAACTTTGCAACTAATCATTATGTAGTGGCCATGAATAGAACTGCAACTGAGTAAGCACAAACACCTTGGGGGACATTAATCATAGTTTATTAGACAGCTTTTGACATTTTTGTGAGCAAAAAACTGGCGCAGTTTGTTCATTTGGCGCTTTATTTGCACCATTTTCTGGCACACTGCAAAGTTCGGCACTTAGTGGTTTTGAGTCCCTGCACCTTACTTTACAGATGTTTGCACGGAATCTATCACTAATTTGCGCCTACAAGGACGCAAAAAAAGCGCAAAAATGCACCTACTCTGAGCAGGTGAACTTCAAAAAAACTTCACTTTTTATTACTAAAAACAAAGGTTTTCGATTGCCAAATGAAAAATTACCTCTACGCAACATGAAAAATACTTTGGAGCAGTTTTAAAATGTAAAATTTCCCCAGTAACGACTTCATCATTTTCTATAGGATCATCTCTGGGAGTGATTGTCTTACTGTACAGATGTGATAATATTAGCAGTCTCCATTTCCTGAACATTATAATAAAAAGGCAAAGACTCATTTGAGCAAGAATATTTTTTTTTTACATATCTAACTTTTAGTCCCTGCATTTGCATCACAATGAGACTGTTTTGAGTAAAAATGAAGCCCTGAATGTTCTGTCATCTTTCTCTCGTTCCATTAAAGGGGTATTCCAGGAATCAGCATAATTCATATACAAATGGGCACTCAAAATATAAGCTAATGTGTAATTAGTTGTTATTTAAAATTTTGCTCCCCTTAGCAGAAAATGCTGGTGACATAGACTGTGATGGAGAATTAAAATGCTACTGGCCCTTTAATCAGTCCGTTAATTTCCTCCGCGCGGTCCGTTGCAGGACAGAAGATGGCCGCTGGTCACATGTCTACATCACATCGCCTGAACCTGGCAGGGAAGGTCATGTGACCACCACTAAGTTTGGCTGTAGTCGGTTGGTTGCAGTGCATCCAGTATGGCCAGTGTTGTGGGGATGGCAGTTACACATCATTACTATGATAACAGAGCAAGAAAACCTGTTAGATCATCACTTGGAGCAGAGCATAAGAGGGAGGAGGAGCTACTGAGAACTAAAGGATCATGGAACTTGTAGTTTCCAGGGGCGGCCATCTTAGTGATAACTCCACCTACTTTAGAGAGGCCATAAACTTTGCAAATCATAAAATCAAATTATTTAAGCTCCGTTTTGTGACTAATGACATTGAGTATTGTTGTATTCATTTATTTATATCATCATGGGTTTTTGTGTCAGGCGTTCATATTCCTGGAATACCCCTTTAATAGTGTCAAATGAGATCTACTTTTTACTAGAGTAAAAATTATAGACAAATTTGGCGGAAAATTAGGTGCAAATTAATCGGACATGCAACAATTCCAAAGCGCATTTACTAAGGCAGAACTAGAACCATCATAAATCACAAGCCAAAAAATAGAACAAACCAGGGGCAAAAATAGGCGAACTTGAGACCAACTATGATTAATGTCCCCCTTATCTGCTTCTAGAGCACCACATCCCCTTCGAGCAGTTGGGAGATGTGTGCCACAATGGTCATATGACTTTAAAGAAAATTGATATTGATAACCTGTCCAAAGATTTAGACAAAGATTTTGCAAACCACCATTTTAATTATTATACTGGTAACATTTAGAAATCTGTTTCAGTCATCGACAAAGGATGTGAAGCTGCCAAGAACACATGTGATCAAGTAACAGGACAAGTTGAAGACAAGCTCAATACCGGTGCATGGATTAAGTAATCACAATGCACAAAAGCAAAATGTTAAATATTAAATAAATAATACTTATTTACATAACGCAAAGGAGTCCATTTATTTTATTGTTCTGGTATTTTGTTCCAAAGCTTCAACTTTTTGCTCCAAGATCCCCTTCACAATTGTGTCAGTGATTCTGCTCAGAAGCCACAATGAAGATATGATTATAGTCTTCTAGAAAGGGAAGAATCCTAGAGATCTCCACTCCGGAAGATATTCACTTCATTTATATATGATATAGTGGAATATTTTAGTCTCTTCCTAGTCCACCTACATGCTCAGGCTACTAAAAAAAAAGTTTTAACACAATTACTGCAATTCTTTTTAATTTTTTTTGCAAATCTGGGTTTAGAAAAAAAATGGTGGCTGTGGAGGGCTGTGTAAATCAACACTGGCCACCACTATCAACATAGAGGATTACTCCAGTAAGCCTGTTATTTGGAAGTTCTGATTTACAATGTCAGATAATTCTATAGCATGTCCCATGGCCCCCATTAAAAGCAGCCACGAGAGCAACAGCCATGAGGTGAGTTGAGCCTTTTGCTTCTGGCAGCATCAGGTGCAACAAGATGGGGGGCAGCATCGACGTTTCGGTCCCTTCCTACAAGGTAGAGGTGGACACTTAAAAAAAAGATTGGTTTGAGACACTGCGTGGGGAGCCTACTACATAGCCTACTACACAATATATTACTACTGGATGAGGTAGAGGGAGCACAGTTCCCTTGCTCATCACAGGAAGAAGTATGTTTAAGTTCACCCCTGAATGCAGCAGGTTGGGTGATATCAAAAATAAAGTATCCAGAACAGAGAACATAATACATTGGGTACTAGTTCTCCTCAGGAGAGAACCATGTAGGCATAAGGGTTTGTAGATAGGCAATGTTCTTCTAGTAAGGTAAAAAAAAATGTAAATTAGCTCTGAAAATGTGTGCATCTTGTATCACCTATTAGAAGGTATCTCCTGGGAAAAAAGCATCAGTTACAGCCGCCATCAAATGTGTTCATGTCTCTTATAAAAACCATCATTGAAATGAAATTAGAGAAATTCCCACAGACATGAAGAACTTTTGCAGACCATGTTCTTCTGTTATGTCACGCAGTCCTACAATACAAAGGACGCATTATCTGACAACCACACCCAGGATCCTGGATTGTTATTGTCATAGCAGATACACAAGAACACATTCATAAGGTTAATCTGTACACCATTATTGTGAACATATTAGGGCAGCATACAATATGACATATGAGTCCATTAGGAGAAACACCATTCCTTAAGCCCTCTATGGTGATTGATAATCCATGGCAGAGCTTTCCATAGCCTAGTGGTTACAGATCCGAGTCCCTACTCATCATGATAGAAGAATTCTTACATCTATATGTTATGTTATGGATATCCTGATTCCAGATCTAAGTCCATTATTAGAGCGATCTTTATACTGCCCATATAAAACCCACACTTTGCTCTCCTCTGCACCTACTGTAGAGTAGATTTGCAATTGTTATTCAAGGTTCCTAAAATAAATTTGTGAGACAGTTTTTCATGTTGATTTGACCAGTGATGTAGAGGTAACACTACACAATGCCATGTACAACAATACTTCTTCAGACTTTTACTGTGGTTTTATTTGCCTTGGCTGTAGTCCCCTGGAAGTGTTTGCTAACAGTAAGTGAACACTCAAAACAAGAACACTGCACTATATAATGCCACGTACATAATGCGCCCGACTTCCGATAGCAGCTATGGACTAGGATAGTGGGGGACCACATACGTGGGCTTTATGATATCACCAGATTATACATGTAAATGTCACATGATGGAAGAAGAGAGCAGCTCTAGGACTTATTATAGGCGGAAGTGCTATACCATGTTTTATTAACCTCTGGAATAAGACATTTGGGACATGTCTGGGCTATATAAAACCAAGGCGTGTCATGAACATGTTAAAACATACTTGGTAAAGACCGATACCATACTGCACAGTCCCATATGAGCACGAGTATAACCTCATCAGTACAGAGATATCTATGGGGTACCACTGGGGTACATTTGGAGAAGAGTTTATCCTACTTGCTGTGTACAGCTGGTGTCAACATCAGTAAGTTTGCAGTTGGTGGTGCAATTTTATGCCAGGTAGGGTCTGATGTGGCCAGCTTATAGCGTCCTCCTCCATATCTAAGAGGACATTATACAGACATATACCATACAGATGAGCTGCTCGATCTAGGCTTCCTTGTTATAAAAGATTTATTAATGAAATAATGGCAAAAACTGCTAATACTGCATTAATGGGTCATGTGAACAGCAGAAATGTACTGATGGGCAATAGTGGATCTCAATCTTTGGACTGTGGCCCATTATTATTTCCATCCTTGTGGAATTGGTCCTAATGTTGGTTTAATCCCGCAGCCTTCACACCTTGTACAGTATGAGAATCCTTGCATTATACAGAAATAAGATGCAAGGACTCAGTCTGCCAGAGTACTGTATTAACTGTAAGTTGCCAGGCGCTGCAGTTTGCCACACAGATGCAACATCTTTGAATCATTTCTGTATAATGTAAGGACCGCCATCTGGGGCAATGTGTGTAGTTTGTGGGATTGGGACAGTATATATGCTGATACAACCAACAAATCTGTGGTCTTTACATCTGTTTATCCAAAGTTGTTTGATCAAAATTCGACACAATTAAAATATCTCACCTGCACAGCTAGCGTACTCCAATAACTCGGATGTAGTTACATAACAGACATCTAGTCAGGATGCTTTTTATGCAGTATTTTGAGTAACCCTTCAAACTCGTATTATGGTTTTGCTATTTAAAGGTCTTTTTAATAATACGTATGGATTTCTATTTGACAGGTCAATATCCGATTAGTAAAGATAAGGAGATATCAGCAGATACTGCAGCCTCCAGAAGTAGAGAAGAGTCAGGGCAAATAAGTGACCGACTTCAAGGATGGGAGCTATAAATTATGGCTGTTCTCAACAGGAGTAGATGGTTGTAGAAATACTTTTGAAAACAGATTTTTGATATCACATACAACCACCTATTGTACAGTTGTGTTGTCCTTTAAAACCGTATGTTCACAAAAACCTTAACAGGCTGCAGTTTACATCACAACCAGTGGATGGCGAGTGTCTAAACGGAGGATCAACACTGAGTAAGGTTACATTCACACAACCACCAAGGGGACGTATATACAGCCACATACGCCTCCCTATAGACAGCAAAAGCCTCCCAGTAGCATACCACCTGAGAGGGGAGGGGGCGCAGCATTCACCCTTCCTCTCCACCGAGCATCTTGTATGCCGGGCGGGCATACATTTGTGTGCATGTAACCCAAGACACAGTTGCACACAGGAGAGTGCAACTTATTATAGCAACTTATTATAGAGAAACATAGGGCTTGGCCTATATTTTTCCGTGCACGGTGCAATAAGATGATGTGCAGTCACTGTACCAAAGGCAATGGGGAACAATATGTTTCTGCAAACTGTGCAGCTGGAGATCAGTTCCCTGCATGTTCTGTTGAGTACAGCTTTTGGTTAAAGGATGCGCAGGCTTTATCTGGAATTAACAATGTGAGCTAAAAAACCAAGTCTAAGCCCCTGCTATTTATCGAACGTATACAATACTGTACACATCTGTACCATTACAATGGACAAAGCTTGAAACATTTTTTGGGCCTACTTCCCAGGGCTTCTGTGCCGGAATACTAGCATAAAAGCCGTGAACTAATCGCAAACGCTAGTGTATAGCTAGCATTTGTGATCATCCCCTTGACGCCAGTGGGCATAGATGGGTGTGAGCAGTCGTGAAAAGAGGACACTCGCAGCAGCCAGTGACTTCTCATGTGAAAAGTGTGAGGCTGCGCCCAATTCACTGCCATGTAGGACATGTTACAGTAGAATGAGGCACAGCCACCAGCTGATGCATCAAAGAGGCCCAAGTCAGAAAATGCAGCTTTCATATGATAAATAACCCCCCACTCTTACCATTGCATTGAAATTCACAATAATGTGCAAAAATTGCCCCCTCTCCCATATAATCAGCAGAAAGCAGTGGTGCAGCTTACGCACACAAATAGTTCCTTTTGTATTAGAGACTATTTAGTTAATGCATGCAGAGATGTTCCTTCAAAACAGTCTGAATATTGTCATGTAGGCTTCATGTAGACATTCTATTTAATCTTTTAACAGCAAGGCACAAGCGCCCTCTAGTGGACTTTGTAACACATTTATAAATATCCAAGTATCAGCTCTGTGTTACCTTTTAACATGGTCAATAAATGCTATGTAAAAAGGCTTAAAAGAAATCTATTTGTTTTCATGCATTATGAAGCAAACAAACCCTGAGAATGCCGTAGCTACACTGATGCAGAAACGTATGTTAATTAATCCCCGAGTTGAGTGCTTGTGTTGAACAATTAACATTTGGACCTTGGGAAAGCTGGGTTGGATTCAGAGTGCAGTTCATCATTATACAGCTACCTGAACATCCAAACAGGACTAATCAACCTGAGCTTGATCACTCATTCATAGCAACTGGGGGATGGTGCAGGGATTGAATACTTCCGCCTGTCAGGCACAACACAATAATTACATGTGTTGAGCCCGGTACTGGAGCAACAGCTTCATCATAATTTTATAATGGTTTTTTTATGCAAAACCACTTAGCTCAGGTATTAAAACAAACTACTCTTGGAAAGACTGACAGGAGGAAATGCATAGGAGAGGCTGAAGGCTGAAAAGGCATCCAAGTTCACTGGACGATCCTTCAGGAACAGAATCCTTCTTAGGAACAGAAATGTTCGACCTGTCTGTTTTTCCTGGTGGCGAACAGGTCTATCCTTGGCCATCCCCACATTCTTGCCATCTTGCTGAAGACAACCCTGTGGAGGGACCATTCCCCCCGCTGTAGGAGGTGACGACTTCCAGATTTTCTTTCCCTCTTACGTGGACTGCCGAAACCAATCTCAAGTTCGTCTCCACCAATTCAAAAATTTCAGCTGTCAAATTTTTCAGAGGTTCGCTCCTGGTACCTCCCTTGCGATTTGTGAAGGCTACGGCAGTCACATTGTCCGAAATAATTTTCTGATCTGTTCCCTTTATTACACGCAAGGATTTTCTGATCACTTCCAGGATGGCTCTCAACTCTAATTGGAGGACATCCCCTGGGTCTCCCTGCTCCATGCTTCCTGGAATAGGAGATCATTCACCTGGGCTCCCCAACCCCAGGCACTTGCGCCTACCATTGATAGAGGTCTTTCCTCTCTCCAGGGTCTGCCCACTTAGAAGGTTCTTCTCCCTCAGCCACCAACCTAAGGATTTTAGAATCTATTGAGGAAGTAGAATATTTTGTTCTTAACTGGCTTGGTTTCAGTCCCAGGCTTTTAGCATGTACAACTGCAAGGGTCTTGCACGGAACATTGCCCAGGGCACTGCCGGTATGGCTGCTGTGAAGAGGCATAGAATTCACATTATCTCCCTTATGGTAGGAGATCCTTTCTTGAATAAATCTTGAACCTTCATAATCTTTTCTCGAGGAAGGAACTTGAATCTAACTGAATTCCCAGATATATCTTTGATTTTGAAGGTGAAAGGGAGGATTTCTTTAGATTCACCATCCATCCTAGACAGTGCAAATCTCCAGTACAACTTTCTCTTGGGTCTCTAGTTCTTCCACCGACTTCCCTATTAGAAGTAAGTTGCACAGGTTTGGTACAATGAGCCACTGATGTTTTATGTATGCTGCAGCTTCCGACATCAATTTTGTGAATACCCTTCGGCTACACCAAAGGCAGGGGCGTAACTAGATTTCTGCATGGGGCCCCCCATCCCCTTAAAAAAATATATATATATACATATTGATACAGACTAGAGATGAGCGAGCACTAAAATGCTCGGGTGCTCGTTACTCGAGCCGAACATTTCCCGATGCTCGAGTGCTCGTTTCGAGTAACGAGCCCCATTGAAATCAATGGGAGACCCGAGCATTTCAGTAAAATTACAAACTGAACGAGCACAGTGAAAGAACACAGTGCAGAACAGATTGCAGATGTTCGGGAACATCTGCGATCTGTTCCGGAGACACGCGTGCAGAACGTTGCTCTCCGCAATAGTATTTGAAGAACAATATGTGTGAAGAACAACTTGCAGATGTTTGGAAACATCTGCAAGTTGTTCTTCACACATATTGTTCTTCAAATACTATTGCGGAGAACACCGTTCTGCAGGCGTGTCTCCGGAACAGATCGCAGATGTTCCCGAACATCTGCAATCTGTTCTGCACTGTGTTCTTTCACTGTGTTCTTCAATTAAATGATTAAATTAAATGTTTTGAGACTTCCGGTTCCGGCCCCGCCATGTAAGGAAGCAGGAGAGGAGAGCTCCGACACCCGCCACCACAAAGCAGGCTACCACGCCAATAACAGGGGCAGAACACCGGCGGGCACACTTACCGGGGGCTAAGGCACCGCTCCTGGAGAGCCCGGCGATCGCGGGGATCAGACGCGGCAGCGCCACGGAAAAGAAAAAAAATAACGAAGACACCACGTGCGGCGCTTGCCGGACCCGCCACTTAGGTGCGCCGAATCTGGCGCAGTCAGCGCGGCTCTCACCCGATACTGACTTGAGCCACGCAGTCCTGGTGAGTCAGGAGCACGGGACAGAGGAAAACAACATCTGGACACAGACTGCAGCGCAGCAGAGAGCAGCCACGTGCTACACAACCCCGCAGACCTGCAAAATCAGCCAGGTGCGTTGACCAAGCCAACCCCTGTATAGTACAAGCAAGATAAAACACAGCCTGCATCACAAGCAGCTATATACATACCTAACAACAGTAATGGCACCCCAGAGATCTCAAGGGGGACAGATATCAGAAGAAGAACAGGCAGAGTCAGATGCCAGCTCGCAACACGCAGCCAAACTCCCCATCAATTATAAGAAACTAGCCAAAGAGGTGGCCAAAAAGATAGCGCCAAGCATACAAGAAACTGTATCCACAGCGATAGAAGATACTCTCCAGGCCATACAATTAGAAATCGATTCGCACACAAATCGCTTAGAAGAAGCAGAAAGACGCATCTCCACCTTAGAAGATGATTTAGCAACGGCACTAACAAAAATAAAGGCAGTAAATACAGAGTCAGAAAAAATGGCGGATAAAATAGATGACCTGGAGAACAGGTAACGTAGGAGCAATCTCAGAATAGTGGGCTTACCAGAAACGGTCACTACTTCGCACCTATACCAACTATTTGCTGAAAAACTGCCATATAACCTCGGGCTCAAAGGCCCGTTAAAGGTGGAACGAGCCCACAGGATAGGCCCTAGAGCACCGAGATCCCCATCAACAAGGCAGACAGAGAGAGAAGACCGTCCGAGACAAGCAATAGCAAAGTATCTTGATTATGCTGACAAAGAAGCGATTTTACGAGCATATCGCGGACGACGAGAACCTCTCATAATAGATAATACAAGACTACTGCTATTCGCAGACTACTCGGCCGAACTGGCCAAAAAAAGAAGAGCATTTAGTCCACTTTGCTCTGCGCTCTTCAAAAAGCAATGGAAGTTCCAACTCATGTATCCAGCGACTCTAAAAGTATTCACAACGGATGGAATGGCACAGACCTTCACAGATCCCAACACAGCAGAGTCAGCACTGGAAATTCTGCCGAGCTGGCAAGACCCTGATGGAAGACAACGCACTCAAAGATCACCGCCGAGACGCGATCAAAGGCCGTCACTACCAAGCACGTCATCACGGAAACGCCCCGAAAAATCACCCAGATAGAGAATAATGGAAACCGGAAAGAATGGGGACACTGCCAAAAACACACAGCTTGCAGAACTACAAAGTTGGGTTTTAAAAGCTAGAAGGGTGAACTGCTTCCACCACTGGACGGAAAATTGGGAAGTCAATGAAAGGAGACTTTACTGGTTCACCTCTGTGGACCTGGGTGAATATGATAATTTCACTGTTTAACGTTTTGAATATGCTAAAAATGTCGTTGATAAGGGAATTGTTTATGTTTAAAAAAATTAATCTAGATTTGCAAGAGATAGATAAATCTAAGGTACAGGGAACAACAATAGACAGAGGCACATTGGGAGACATGCTAGATAAGCCAATTACACTACAAACATCATGACAGTAAAAGTGATCACGTAGAATGTTAAGGGCCTCCGATCGCCACAGAAACGATCCATGGTATTGCGACATCTGAAATCCCTACATGCAGATGTGGCAGTATTACAGGAAACACACCTACTAACCGCAGAAACTAAATACATGAAACGCTTATGGGTAGCCGAAGCCATTGGCTCCGCAGAATCCAATAGGCGAGGCGGTGTCATACTTTTAATAAATAAGAACTCAGCCATAACAATAAAATCACACTCAGTCTCAGAAGACCACAGGGTCCTCCATGCGATTTTAGAAACACCACCGGTAATTCTGTTTCCATAAGTCCACCATGACGGCACCTGGAGGTTGCACCTTGACCTTTGGTAGGGACAGGATGTTGCGAAGTTATAAGGCCCCTCCTCTGCCGCTGTTCCCCAGTGTCTTCCAAATAACCACCGGAGGTTCTGGTAGAGCGCTAGAAGATATTAGCCAGACATCATTAATAACACAGGGCAGGGTATATATAGCCGTCATGGTGGACTTATGGAAACAGAATTACCGGTGAGACTAATTCACTTTTTCCATTGCGTCCCCCATGACGGCACCTGGAGACTTACCAGATAAATAGACTAGGGAGGGACCACAGCCTGGAGAACTTTCCGTCCAAAGCTCAAGTCATGGCTAGAGGGTAGATCCAGGCGGTAGTGTTTTGGGAATGTCGATGTACTTGACCACGTAGCTGCCTTGCAGATCTGGGAGATAGATGCTCCCCGTTTCTCTGCCCAGGAAGTAGACATAGCTCTAGTAGAATGGGCTGTTATGCTTTCTGAAAGACTCACATCTTGCAGCTGGTAGGATTTAGAGATAGTCTGTTTTATCCACCTAGCAATGGTGGAACTTGATGATTTCTCTCCTTTATTTTTTCCCCCAAACTGAATAAATAGGTTTCTGCACTTTCTGAAAGACTTCGTTCTGTCTAGATAAATTATGACAGCTCTTCTGACATCAAGAGTATGCCAGAGTGCTTCCTTCTCATTCCTTGGGTTGTTACAGAAGGATGGTAAAATGATTTCCTGACTTCTATGGAAGTCTGAGACTACCTTTGGAAGAAAATACGTATCTAATTTCAGTACTATTTTGTCTTCCGAGATGATCAGGAAGGGTTCTTTGGAGGATAGGGCCTGAAGTTCTCCAATTCTCCTGGCGGATGTTATGGCCACAAGGAAGGAAGTTTTGAGAGATAGGTCTTTCAGGCTGCATTCCGAGAGTGGTTCGAACGGAGGCTTCATAAGGGAGTTTAGGACTAGTGATAAGTTCCACTTAGGAATATCGGATCTGATTGTAGGTCGCAGTCTTAAGACTGCTTTCATGAACATCTTCACCCACTTGTGCTCTGCTAAGGGGAAGTCAAAACAGGCGCTTAGGGCCGATATTTGGACCTTAAGGGTGTTAGGTCTTAACTAGAGATGAGCGAGCACTAAAATGCTCGGGTACTCGTTATTCGAGACGAACTTTTCCCGATGCTCGAGTGCTCGTTTCGAGTAACGAGCCCCATTGAAGTCAATGGGAGACTCGAGCATTTTTCAAGGGGACCAAGGCTCTGCACAGGGAAGCTTGGCCAAACACCTGGGAACCTCAGAAAAGGATGGAAACACCACGGAAATGGACAGGAAACAGCAGGGGCAGCATGCATGGATGCCTCTGAGGCTGCTTAATCGCACCATTATGCCAAAATTATGGGCAACAGCATGGCCATGACAGAGTGACAGAATGAAGCTAGATAGCATCTAAAACATCCAATAATTGACCCTGACACTATAGGGGACGGCATGCAGAGGCAGCGGCAGCAGCGGAAGGCTAGAGAGTGGCATGGCGACATACCCTAAATGGACTCAGGCTTCAAACCAATGGGTAGCAGAGAGGAACCAAAGAAGGTGAGCAAGAAGCGCTCAAATAATATTGGTACATGATAAAAGTTTGCCAGTATATTTTGTGGATTACACAGCAGGGTGGCGACAAAGTTAACATGGAAGCCATGAAAACAATCCAAAATTCTGCCTGACACAGCTCGTTTGATAAGGGGACGATGTATGGAGGCAGTGAACTAGTAGTAGATTAAAGGTACTGCAGTTAAAACTATGTTAGTTGGTTCTTGGCATGGAGCTGGCGCTCCGCTGCCAGGCGAGCTTTCGCCAATCCAAGCCCCTGTCTCTAGGCTACTCCCCAAACAGCACTTCTAAGAACCTTTCGGATAAGATCAAGTGTAGTAGCGTTCTTATAAGTTTGGGATATGGCGGGTGAGGGGAATGTAAACATCTGCGCAAGAAGCGCTGAAATAATATCCGTAAATGGTAAAAGTTTGCCAGTGTATTTTGTGGATAACACAGCAGGGTGGCGACAAAGTTAACAACTTTGATGTGGAATCCATGAAAACAACCCAAATTTCGGCCTGACAAACCTCGTTTGATAAAGGGACGATGTATGGAGGCAGCTGTATGGACGACTTTTGGAGGTAGCAATGGAGACAACGTGTGGAGGCTGCTATGGAGACAATTCAATTTGGATAGTGCCTGTATGTGGCAGTCCAAAAAATTTTTCAAACCAGAGGAGCAGGTAGGTGGCCCTCCAGAAAAATGGAATAGATTGAGTGCCTGTATGTGGCAGTCCAAAAAATGTTTCAAACCAGAGGAGCAGGTAGGTGGCCCTCCAGAAAAATGGAATAGATTGAGTGCCTGTATGTGGCAGTCCAAAAAAGTTTTCAAACCAGAGGAGCAGGTAGGTGGCCCTCCAGAAAAATGGAATAGATTGAGTGCCTGTATGTGGCAGTCCAAAAAAGTTTTTAAACCAGAGGAGCAGGTAGGTGGCCCTCCAGAAAAATGGAATAGATTGAGTGCCTGTATGTGGCAGTCCAAAAAAGTTTTTAAACCAGAGGAGCAGGTAGGTGGCCCTCCAGAAAAATGGAATAGATTGAGTGCCTGTATGTGGCAGTCCCAAAAAATTGTTTAAAACAGAGGACCGGAAAGGTGGCCCTCCAGAAAAATGGAATAGATTGAGTGCCTGTATGTGGCAGTCCCAAAAAATTGTTTAAAACAGAGGACCGGAAAGGTGGCCCTCCAGAAAAATTGAATAGATTGAGTGCCTGTATGTGGCACTCCCAAAAATTGTTTAAAACAGAGGACCGTGTCGGTGGCCCTCCAGAAAAATTAAATGCATAAAGTACTATACCTAGAGCCAGTGGGCCCTGTCAAAAAACAGCCAGTTTCCTCTGCTTTACTGTAGAAAGAGGAGGAGAAGGAGGAAAATGAGGAGGAGGAGGAGTGGATAAATTATTCAGGTTGAGCTTCCTTCACCTGCTGGAGATTTGAAATTAGGAGAAATCCATGCTTTATTCATCTTGATAAGCGTCAGCCTGTCAGCGCTGTCAGTCGACAGGCGTGTACGCTTATCGGTGATGATGCCACCAGCTGCACTGAAAACCCGCTCTGACAAGACGCTAGCGGCAGGGCAGGCAAGAACCTCCAAGGCGTAGAGCGCCAGTTCGTGCCACATGTCCAGCTTTGAAACCCAGTAGTTGTAGGGAGCTGTGTGATCATTTAGGACGATGGTATGGTCAGCTACGTACTCCCTCACCATCTTTCTGTAAAGATCAGCCCTACTCTGCCGAGACTGGGGACAGGTGACAGTGTCTTGCTGGGGTGACATAAAGCTGGCAAAAGCCTTGTAAAGCGTACCCTTGCCAGTGCTGGACAAGCTGCCTGCTCGCCTACTCTCCCTCGCTACTTGTCCCGCAGAACTACGCACTCTGCCGCTAGCGCTGTCAGAAGGGAAATACTGTTTCAGCTTGTGCACCAGGGCCTGCTGGTATTCATGCATTCTCACACTCCTTTCCTCTCCAGGGATGAGAGTGGAAAGATTTTGCTTGTACCGTGGGTCCAGGAGAGTGAACACCCAGTAATCGGTGCTGGAATAAATTCTTTGAACGCGAGGGTCACGGGATAGGCAGCCTAGCATGAAATCTGCCATATGCGCCAGAGTACCAACGCGTAAGAATTCACTCCCCTCACTGGCCTGACTGTCCATTTCCTCCTCCTCCAACTCCTCCAACTCCTCTTCTTCTGCCCATACACGCTCAACAGTGTAGGACTCAACAATGGTCCCCTCTTGTGTCTCGCCAACATTCTCCTCCTCTTCCTCCTCATCCTCCTCCACCTCCACCTCCTCCGATATGCGCTGAGAAACAGACCTAAGGGTGCTTTGGCTATCAACAAGGGAATCTTCTTCCCCTGTCTCTTGTGAGGAGCGCAAAGCTTCCGACTTCATGCTGACCAGAGAGTTTTTCAACAGGCCAAGCAGCGGGATGGTGAGGCTGATGATGGCGGCATCGCCACTGACCATCTGTGTTGACTCCTCAAAGTTACTCAGCACCTGACAGATATCAGACATCCACGTCCACTCCTCATTGTAGACTTGAGGAAGCTGACTGACCTGACTACCAGTTCTGGTGGAAGTTGACATCTGGCAGTCTACAATCGCTCGGCGCTGCTGGTAAACTCTGGATAACATGGTCAGTGTTGAATTCCACCTCGTGGGCACGTCGCACAACAGTCGGTGAGCGGGCAGTTGGAGGCGGCGCTGCGCTGCCCTGAGAGTGGCAGCATCTGTGCTGGACTTCCTGAAATGCGCACAGATGCGGCGCACCTTCGTGAGCAAATCAGACAGATTGGGGTATGTCTTGAGGAAACGCTGAACTATCAGATTTAACACATGGGCCAGGCATGGCACATGTGTCAGTCTGCCGAGTTGCAGAGCCGCCACCAGGTTACGGCCGTTGTCACACACAACCATGCCTGGCTTCAGGTTCAGCGGTGCCAGCCACAGATCAGTCTGCGCCGTGATGCCCTGTAATAGTTCTTGGGCGGTGTGCCTTTTATCGCCTAGGCTCAGCAGTTTGAGCACCGCCTGCTGTCGCTTAGCGACGGCACTGCTGCTGTGCCTAGAGCTACCGACTGATGGCGCCATGCCCACGGATGGTCGTTCGGAGGAGGAGGTGGAGGAGGGGTGGGAGGAGGAGGAGGCATAGTAGGCCTCAAACACCTGGACCGAGGTAGGCCCCGCAATCCTCGGCGTCGGCAGTATATGACCAGCCGCAGGGTCACACTCGGTCCCAGCCTCCACCAAGTTAACCCAATGTGCCGTCAGAGATATATAGTGGCCCTGCCCGGCAGCACTCGTCCACGTGTCCGTGGTCAGGTGGACCTTGTCAGAAACGGCGTTGGTCAGGGCACGGATTATGTTGTCTGACACGTGCTGGTGCAGGGCTGGGACGGCACATCGGGAAAAGTAGTGGCGGCTGGGGACCGAATACCGAGGGGCGGCCGCCGCCATGAGGCTGCGAAAGGCCTCGGTCTCTACTAGCCTATAGGGCAGCATCTCCAGGCTTAGCAATCTGGAAATGTGCACATTAAGGGCTTGGGCGTGCGGGTGGGTTGCACTATATTTGCGTTTCCGCTCCAGCGTCTGGGGTATGGAGAGCTGAACGCTGGTGGATGCTGTGGAGGATCGTGGAGGTGACGATGGGGTTTTTGTGGCAGGGTCCTGGGCAGGGGGCTGACTATCAGCTGACACAGGGGAAGGAGCAGTGGTGTGCACGGCCGGAGGTGAACGCGCTTGTTGCCACTGAGTGGGGTGTTTAGCATTCATATGCCTGCGCATACTGGTGGTAGTTAAGCTAGTAGTGGTGGAACCCCTGCTGATCCTGGTTTGGCAAATGTGGCACACCACAGTCCGTCGGTCATCCGGTGTTTCCTTAAAGAACCTCCAGACTTCTGAAAATCTAGCCCTCGCCGCAGGAGCCCTCGCCACGGGAGCTTCACTAGTTGACACATTTGGCGCTGATGCACCAGCTCTGGCCCTGCCTCTCCGTCTGGCCCCACCACTGCCTCTTCCAACCTGTTCTGGTCGAGGACTCTCCTCCGTCTCAGAAGCACTGTGTTCACCCGGCCTCTCAACCCAGCTTGGGTCTGTCACCTCATCATCCTCCGATCCCTCAGTCTGCTCCCCCCTCGGACTTCCTGCCCTGACAACAACTTCCCCACTGTCTGACAACCGTGTCTCCTCATCGTCGGACACCTCTTTACACACTTCTTCCACTACGTCAACAAGGTCATCATCACCCACAGACTGCGACTGGTGGAAAACCTGGGCATCAGAAAATTGGGCATCAGCAACCGGACAAGTGGTTTGTGACTGTGGGAAGGGTCCAGAAAACAGTTCCTCAGAGTATGCCGGTTCAAATGGCAAATTTTGCTGGGAGGGGGCAGACTGGGGGGGAGGAGGCTGAGGTGCAGGAGCTGGAGGAGTGCCGATTTCGGTGACATGGGTGGACTGCGTGGAAGACTGACTGGTGGACAAATTGCTCGAAGCATTGTCGGCAATCCACGACATCACCTGTTCGCACTGTTCTGGCCTCAACAGTGCTCTACCACGAGTCCCAGTAACTTCAGACATGAACCTAGGGAGTGTAGCTCTGCGGCGTTCCCCTGCTCCCTCATAAGCAGGTGGTGTCTCTCCCCGCCCAGGACCACGGCCTCTGACCCCTGCAGTAGTTGGACGCCCACGTCCCCGCCCTCATCCTCGTCCTCTACCCCTAGCCCTCGGGTTAAACATTTTGAAAATGAAAGTTATAACTTGTATTTTTTTTTTTAACTTTTTTTTTTTTTTTTTTTTTTGTGTTTTTTAGTTTTTAAAACCAAACGATGCTATCCTATTGCTATGGCTATTTTCTAGCCAAGTATTACAGCACACTACTATGCCAGATGAGATGACGCTGAGTTATGAAAAAAATAAACGTAAAATAAAAAAGGAAATGGCAGACTGTGCCTAGTTGAAATACAACCCCGGGCCCTAATAAATTTTCCCACTTCGGTCTTTGCGATGGATATGTGCGTCACTAAAACACAGTGGTCGCAAGTCTGACTCCAAATTGCTCCCAATTTGATAGTAGATGCACTGCAGCAAGTACAGCCACCAGCAGATCAACCAGAAATCAAATATATATAACGCTACTGTAGGCGTAATTAAGACGTTTGTATTCTCCTATGGCTATTTTCTAGCCAAGTATTACAGCACACTACTATGCCAGATGAGATGACGCTGAGTTATGAAAAAAATAAACGTAAAATAAAAAAGGAAATGGCAGACTGTGCCTAGTTGAAATACAACCCCGGGCCCTAATAAATTTTCCCACTTCGGTCTTTGCGATGGATATGTGCGTCACTAAAACACAGTGGTCGCAAGTCTGACTCCAAATTGCTCCCAATTTGATAGTAGATGCACTGCAGCAAGTACAGCCACCAGCAGATCAACCAGAAATCAAATATATATAACGCTACTGTAGGCGTAATTAAGACGTTTGTATTCTCCTATGGCTATTTTCTAGCCAAGTATTACAGCACACTACTATGCCAGATGAGATGACGCTGAGTTATGAAAAAAATAAACGTAAAATAAAAAGAAACTGGCAGACTGTGCCTAGTTGAAATACAACCCCGGGCCCTAATAAAATTTCCCACTTCGGTCTTTGCGATGGATATGTGCGTCACTAAAACACAGTGGTCGCAAGTCTGACTCCAAATTGCTCCCAATTTGATAGTAGATGCACTGCAGCAAGTACAGCCACCAGCAGATCAACCAGAAATCAAATATATATAACGCTACTGCAGGCGTAATTAAGACGTTTGTATTCTCCTATGGCTATTTTCTAGCCAAGTATTACAGCACACTACTATGCCAGATGAGATGACGCTGAGTTATGAAAAAAATAAACGTAAAATAAAAAGAAACTGGCAGACTGTGCCTAATTCTACTCAAACCCCTAATAAATTTTCCCACTTTGGTGTTTGAGGTGGATATGTGTGTCACTAAGAGCTAAACACAACGGTAGCAAGTCCCCCTGCTAATTCCTCACAATATGGTACTAGCTGCAAATAAAAAAAAAAAAAAATTATAACGTTATTGTAGCCCTAAGAAGGGCTGTTGGGTTCTTTAAGAATCACTCCTGCCTAACAGTAAGCTAATAGAACACCCTAACGCTTTCCCTGAGCAGCAGCAGCTCTCTCCCTAGCGGCATCCAGACAGAGAATGATCCGAGCAGCGCGGGCAGCGGCTAGTCTATCCCAGGGTCACCTGATCTGGCCAGCCAACCACTGCTATCTACGTGTAAGGGTACCACGTCATGCTGGGTGGAGTGCAGAGTCTCCTGGCTTGTGATTGGCTCTGTTTCTGGCCGCCAAAAAGCAAAACGGCGGGAGCTGCCATTTTCTCGAGCGGGCGAAATACTCGTCCGAGCAACGAGCAGTTACGAGTACGCTAATGCTCGATCGAGCATCAAGCTCGGACGAGTATGTTCGCTCATCTCTAGTCTTAACCCTTTAGAAAAACCATCCTGTAAAAAAATCAAGAATTTTAGCGATATTTGGTTTGCCTGGAATCGGGGAAAGGTCCCCACACCAAGATATATACTTTTTCCAGATTTTGAAGTATATTTTGTTGGTGATTGGTTTTCTGCTTGCTATTAGGGTCTGTATGACCTGGTGAGAGATTCCTTTAGCTAGGAGCAATTCCCTTTCAGGAGCCAGGCCGCTAGGTTCAGAAACTTCGGGTCTGGGTAAAGAAGAGGGCCCTGGTGTAGCAGATCCCTTCTGCAGGGAAGGAAGATGGGTCCTGAGATTGCTAATTTTAAGAGAAGTGGAAACCATGGTTTTTTCGGCCAGAATGGTGCTACTAGGATCACTGTCGTCTGACTTGATTGAATTTTTTGTAAAATTCTGGAGATTAGGGGAAATGGAGGGAAAGCATATGCTAGATCTGTCTTCCATGACTGGCTTAAGGCATCCAGTCCTAGAGGGTTGTCCTTGGGTGAGATGGAAAAAAATACCTCTATTTGAGTATTCTTTTTTGAAGCGAACAGATCTATTGACGGAGAACCCCATTTCTGGGTTAGGGAAAGGAAGACTTCCCTGTTCAGGGACCACTCGTGTGGGTCCATCTTTTCTCTGCTCAAGAAGTCCGCCGACTGATTTTCTGACCCTTTTAGGAACACCGCTGTTAAGGAATTTAGGTGATTCTCTGCCCAGGAAAAAATCTTCTTGGTGACCTCCATCAGGTCCGAGGATCTTGTGCCCCCCTGACGGCGAAGATAGGCCACTGTAGTCACGTTGTCTGACAGGATCCTGATATTTTTTACCTGGGTCTTGGGTAGCCTTTTTAGTGTTTCCCACACTGCCGATAATTCCCTTAGATTTGAAGATTGTCTTCTCATCCAAGGGGACCATGACCCCTGAAGGTAACGGTCTGGTAGAACGGCTCCCCATCCTGAGGAACTGGCGTCTGTTTGGATGACCAGGACTGGAGTCGGGTTCCATGGTATTCCCTTTTCTAGATGTTGCTGGTGTTTCCACCAGTTTAGAGAATTTTTGACTTCCAGAGGAATGACCTTCTTGAAGTCTAAATGTTCCAAGTTCTTGTCCCAGATTTTTAATGTCCACGCCTGTAGTGTTCTTACATGGAACTGGCTCCATGATACACAGTTTAGGCAAGCTGTTAAGTGACCTAGCAGTCTCATGGCTCAGCGGACACTGCATGACTTTTTCCTTTGGAATTTGTCTATGAAAGAGGTAAGGGATTCTCTCTTGTCCTGTGGGAGAAAAGAAGCTTGGCGCCTGGAATCTAACGTCACCCCTAAGAATCTTGTCTCCCTCTGGGGGTCTAGATGAGACTTTTGGAGATTTATAATCCAGCCCAGATTTTCCAGGGTTCGGATTGTCCGATCTCTGTGGTTGAGAAGAGTCAGGGTCGAGTCTGCCACTATGAGGAGGTCGTCCAGATATGGAATAATGGAGATACCTTCTTTCCTCAAGAATGCCGTCACTTCTGCCATGATCTTTGTGAAGATTCTTGGGGCTGATGAAATTCCGAAAGGCAAGGCTCTGAACTGAAAGTGGCAGACCTTCCCTTGTGGCGATTCTACCGCGAATCTTAGGAATTTCTGATGATTTTTGTGTATGGGGACATGATAGTAGGCGTCCTTTAGGTCGATGGTGCACATTTGTGCGCCTGGAGGAATTAGTGGGGTGGCTGTCTTCACCGATTCCATCTTGAAATATTTGTATCTTATGTTCTTGTTTAGCCGTCTGAGATTTATGATAAGTCGAAGGGTCCCATTTGGCTTTTTCACAAGAAATAAGGGGGAGTAGAAGCCCTTCTTTTCTTCTTCTTTGGGAACTGTAACAATTACCTTCATTGTTAATAGTTCTTGAAGATTCTTCCATAACTGTGTTGTCATTCTCCGAGATGTTAGGTTGGAGACAAGAAATTTTTGTTGTGGAGGGGAGCTGAATTCTATCTGGTAACCTGATTTGATGATACTCAGGATCCACTTGTTTGATGTGATCGTCTTCCATCTGTGGAGGAAGAAAAGAAGACGCCCCCCTACCTGGTAGTCACTGTTTTTTTGATTGATGTGGAAGGTTGGAGAATAGATATCCTCGACCTCTTCCACCTTTGTTGAAGGGCCAGCGGCCCTGTTTTCCTCTGCCTCTGGAGTCTTTAGGATCCTTGGGATTCCGAAAGGAAAAGTTTTTCTGAGGTTTTTTAATTTCCGGGAACCCTTTCTTTTTATCAGAGGCTTTTTCCAGAAGAGTATCTAGTTCAGCGCCGAACATGAAGTCTCCTGTGAATGGGATGTTGCAGAGCTTCGTCTTGGACTTTACATCCCCTCCCCACTGTCTTAGCCAAATAGCTCTGCGGACTGAATTAGATAGCGCCCCTTCTTTTGCTGACAGTCTGATGTTTTCTGCTGAAGCATCAGCAAGAAATCCTGTCGCTGAACGCAGCAGCGGTATCGTCTGTAGAAGGAGATTCCTGTCCGCATCTGTTTTAAGGTGGTCTTCTAATTCTCCCAACCAAAAAAAACAGAGTTCTTGCTACCGAAGTAGCGGCTATGTTAGACTTGAGGCCAAGCATAGAAGATTCCCAGACTCTACGGAGTAGGCCGTCAGCCTTCCTGTCCATGGGGTCTCTTAATTGGGAAGAGTCCTCAAAAGGAAGGTCCGTTTTTTTCACCACCTTAGACACTTGGATGTCTACCTTGGGGGGGCTGTCCCAGGTTTCTGTCTCTTTGGGGTCAAAGAGTAACCTGTTTCTGAATTCTTTAGTGATGTTTGCCCGCCCCTCAGGATTCTTCCATTCTTCTTGGATGATATCCTTTAGGGTTTGATTTATGGGAAAAACCCTTTTCCTTTTGGATTTTAACCCTCCAAAAAGTTCATCTTGAATGGATTTAGGCTCCACCACCTCTTCCACATTAAGCGTATTGCGTACGGCTTTAAGGAGGTTATCCAGTTCATCATTAGAAAAAAGGTATTTTGAGGTTCCTTTGTCCTCAGATACCAAGGAGACGTCCTCAAGCGAGTCCTTCCAAGAATAGGTAGGAGCCGCAGAGTGTTTATCATAGTCAGAATCAGTGTCTAGAGATCTAAGTCTTTTAGAAGCCGGCTCTGGATATAAGTCCGGATCCTGGTCTGGTTCAGGATTTGGCTCAGGACCTAGTCCCGGTACTGGTCGGTTTAAATTAGTAAACATCATAAGGGCGGATTGGAATTCCTCCCGCATGGCCGCTTTAAGCTCATTTAACATTGACTCCTTTTCTTGTTGTAAAGCCCTGGCTAGACATTCAGAGCATAACGATTTTGGATAAAAATCTGATAATCTTATGTTACAAGAAAGGCATCTTTTTGATTTAGTAACACATTTTCCTTTTTTGGGGTCCTTGTCTTTCCTCTCCTTGTCCTTAGGTCTTGAAGGGTCGTCCTAGGACAAGGAGACAGACTATATTAAACTCCACAAAATAGTGCACAACAATATTTTACCCCTTTAAGAAAAGTTTTTTGGTTGTACCCGGGACAATGGGGGAAGAACCAAGGTCGTCCGCCATAGTAAAGGATATTTCCACAGCTTCAGTAGTGAACTCGTTGGTGGTATAGAGGCTGACACTAAGCAGGAAGCACTTTTAAGCTTCCCGCCACCCCCTAAGCCAATCAGATGGCTTCTCTAGCGATCACGTGGCCCGAACCCGGAAGTCAAGCGTACTGCGCATGCGCGAACCGGCCGGCGATACACGGCCGTCGCGCAGCACGCGCCGGCGTTCTGGGGGGAAAATAGCTGTGGGAGGTAGCCCCCGGAGGCCGGGAGGCACCTCATCCAGGGTCCGGAGACCCGTACCCCCCTCGGCTTTGGCTCTGGGCTGCAGGAGGAGGGGGGGTCAGGACCGCGTCCTGCAGGACACCAGGCCAGGAAGGGAGGTAAGACCCCCGCTCGCGACCAGTCCTGGGGGGTTCCAATTCCATCTCCCCCCCCCCCCCCCCAAGGGGAGAGACGAGGTCTCGCAACCCTGACCCTTGGTAGGGACAGGAATACACTGGGGAACAGCGGCAGAGGAGGGGCCTTATAACTTCGCAACATCCTGTCCCTACCAAAGGTCAAGGTGCAACCTCCAGGTGCCGTCATGGGGGACGCAATGGAAAATAGGCTTTTCATACCCTGGCGAACCCAGGGAATACACCGATTACAACAGCTAATACACCCAACCGAACCAAGACTAAAAACCCTAAATGAAATAAACACAGAATTTCACCTACCACCGAGACAAGAGTTTCAATATGCGCAACTAAAAGCTTTCTGCTCAGCAAGATTAAGAAATCTAGCTGGAGAACTTGACAAATAAGGTTGACACAATCATAGGAGGCCCGAACGTCAAACGGACGATTTCTATTTTGTACATCCTACTAATAACGCCAGAGAGAGATAACACAGAAATAGCCTTACAGTTCCCGTACTGGGAGAAGCGATTGCGAACGCAGGAAACGTCCCAAAGGATTTTACAGGGGTGGGCGACAGTAAGGAAACATATAGTTAGCGAAAAATGGAGAGAAACCTTCTTTAAACTAATGCATGTAGCAACATACGCATTCAACATTCCAGCCTCGGAATCAATACCAGAGAGGATCACAGCATGTCCCAAATGTAAAAAACCACTGACTGACCTCTTCCACTCCATATGGACCTGCCCCTCGACGCAGTCCTTTTGGAAAGACATCCAAGCATTCATAACAGAACATTACGCAACAATCATCCACCTGCAGCCACTCGCTTTCCTCTTTCATTCCATAGCACCAGAAGAAGAGGGAGAGGAAACAGACATCACAGTATCACCAATCATACACATACTTTTATTAGTCGCCAAGCGATGTTTGTTGAACCACTGGTTAGAACCCATACTACCGACACTCTCTGAGGTCATAGATCAGACAAAAGGGTACCTGCATATTTACAAAATGGAGGCGGAGAGTAAAGGAGATAAACGGATAAAAGGGTTTTTTCGCAAATGGCGGAAATTTATCACCAACCACATGACTACCAGCGAAATTAGAGAGATCATACGAAAACTCCAATATTCAGCATGGTACATGACCGAAGACATCAAAGGCACACTGGGCAGATTGAGAATATAAGATCACAAGAGATAAAGTAAATCACAGTCAGAAACAAAATCGAAGGCATTTAGTCTCCCCACCTATAAATTTTATGAACATGTAAGAACAGCTCCCATGAACCTGTTACAGGATTGTGATACTCTTGCTGTATTTAAAATGTTAATGTATAACGAAAATGTTTAGTTACAAAACTGTTTAGTTATAAAAGAAATAATATAACCTGGAAAATGTGATATAAAACTGTTAACTAACACGCAATGGTGCATAAAGCACCTCCATAAGGCAACAAATAGGAGGAAAATTGAAAAAGCGAAGAGGGAAGACGACATCGGAACATCAGCATACGGGATGTATGAAACAAACTATATTATACCATTGTAAAATGTATACATATAATGTTGATGATATATGACAAATGTACTTACCTATACTTCCCAATAAAAAGGATATTAAAAAAAAATAAATTAAATGTTTTAATTGTATTTTTTTTAGTGTTCTTCACTTTTTTTTTTTTTTTTTAAATTAAATGCTCGTTATCGAGCAGGGCAAATACTCGTCCGAGCAACGAGCTGGTCCGAGTATGCTAATACTCGACCGAGCATCAAGCTCGGACGAGTATCCTCGCTCATCACTAGTACAGACACGTACATATACAGGTTATACAAACTCATACAATGCAATTATATACGCATGCAATTTGCACACACGTTATATACACACACATATTAGACATAGTATACACTCACCGTATATACACAGGGTTATTTAGGTGGCTATTTATCAAACGCCGGGTGCAGCCACGTGCATTAAGAGACTTCGGCCTCTTGTTGTATCGGGGGGGATGCTGGGGAGTGTCTACGCGAGGCACGACCTGGCATAGAAATAAACGCAGCTAGCGAATTTTCAAAGATGAAAGTTCGCCAGCAGCAAAAAGGGCACTAGCACGGGGACAGGACTGCCCCGCACCGGCCCACTTCCCGCTGTCCAGACGCGCCCCTCCACACCCGACTTGCGTGAAGGCGCATTAGGGTGCAAAAGTCCTGATAAATACCACCCTACACAAGCATATATACACAAATATATACATACACAAAAATTTCTAACCTGACGGGCGGTGCTTTTGGGACAGGTGGAGCGTCTCCATCAAGTTTGGGCAGTAGCGGTGTCCTGCTGGGGGTGAGCGGGATAGGGGGGCGGGACATGGCTGTAAATTGGGCGGCGAGCAGATAGGGGGACCTGCCGGCGGGCGGCTGATGGAGGCGGGCGGAAGGACGCGCCGACAGGCAGGTAGGGTGGACGTGCCAGCGGCCTGGGGGACATGCCGGTGGGCGGGCAGAGGATCGTGGAGGCAGGTGGGTGGCAGGATATGCTGGCAGGCGGGCGGGGGATTGTGGAGGGGGTGGGCAGGAAGATTTGCTGGTGGGCGTTTGGGTAGAAGTATATGGAGGCGGGTGGGCGGCAGGGGCACGTGCCGGCGGCGAGGATGTATTGCCGACTGTCACGGGGGGGGCGGGAGAGTGGGCGGCCAACAGAGGTGGGCGGCTCTATGTTAAGCACAGCAGGCGTTACGGATGTGCTGTTCACAGGCAGGGGAGGGGAGAACAGTACTTTATTTTGGGTTCACTTCCATCCCAGGCCCCCTAGCAGCACGGGCCCAGTAGCAACCGCTACGGCTGCTGTTACACCACTGACCAAAGGGTAGGGCTCTGAACTGGAGGTGTATGAGATTGCCATCCAGCATTACCACCTCACTCAGGTATTTTGATGTAAAAAGGCATCTAGGCTCTACTGTGACCCAGTTCTTACAGTAAAGCCTTGTTGCTTCTTGTGATTGAGTCTGTCTTAAGGTGGACATGATGCCCTATTGTCAGATTTAACCTGAAACAACTTTCAAGCACAGATACTGGTGCCCAGAAGAGTACAGCATAATCCAGGTGTGGCGGAATCAGTACCTTGTACAGTAGTGCTCACCTCAATCCCCACCTGGACAGAAGAGGCTGAAAACAACCTGTTTACCGCCAATTTTTGCACCCACAAGTTTGCACGCAGCAATTTCTTCAACGGCCCACTGGCAAGGAATAACTAATAAATCACATACAGGTCAAACTGATCTGCAGTTATCAGCAGTGACCCAATGCACAGAACATATCACATATGCTGCCTCAGCAGGTGCTGGAATACTCAAGTTCAATACTCATGCCTACCAGTCTGTCACCAACAGCTTGTGTTTATCAAAAAGTTGCACGTCAGAAATAACTTTATTAAAATATTGCAAGTTTTATGTGTGCCTTATATATGAACCGTACTTACAGAAAACAGTTTCCTTGAACTGTGCACAGGTCTGCCACCTGCTCGTCATTTATCCTTATAATCACGTGCGCCATATAAATGAACCTAGAAGTTTAAGCAGGCATTTATTGATGGTGCGCCTTATAATACGGTGCACCCTATAATACTAAAAATAAGTTAGTAGAAATTTAAAGCATATGGCGAAAATGAATTCACAAATTGAGTAGGCTTCGCAACAGATATCTGTACACTACTCATGGCGGCACACATTGCACAGATATTGCTGATGGGCATTTGATAAAAAAAATTACAATTCATCACACACACACATTATTTGTAAAGGAGAACTTTAATATAGTATTTGATCAGTCGTCATGCTGTTACAAAGTTTTATATTCTGTGACAAATCTTTGGAACTACATAGGCAGCTTACCCTAAAAACCCTTCAGGTTGATGCAAGGCCTTTGAGAGCAAAAAAACCTTTACACGTGGATACAGACACTGATGGTAGAGAAGACAGACAGCTGGTAACGGCTACTAAGGCTATACAAGATTGCTCAGTGCAAAAAAAATATATAGACTAAATCCATTTAAATGGTCAATGGTAATATAAAAGCTGTTAAAAACAATTCTGAAAGCCTCATCCTGACTGCAGGGGACACATTAACAGAAGGCAGGCAGAATGACTGAAAAATTAAAAAATAAGAAGGTTGCGTTTAGTGTAATGACTATATACAGGACATAATCCCCAACGCACGTTACCAACTATACACATGGAACATGATCCAAGGATAAGCAGCAATAGGTTAAAGGAGGCCAGCAGAGATTAATGTGCAAATACGTCATTGATAGACTCCCCTGAAACACTCTACCCAGGGCCATTCCCAATTTGTCCAACAAGTGCACTCATTAAAAGGCTTTTGCAAATACCAAAAAAAAAAAAAAAAAAAAAAAAAAAAAAAAAAAAAAAAAAAAAAAAAGGACAACCACCTAGTGATGCAGTCCTGCTTGGCACAGACCGTCACAGATCCTAACACAATGCCCTGGTAAATTATAAAACAACTAACTGGACCAATGTGTATCAACTGATAATATGGCAATGAAAAATGCAACATAACCCTAAAAGCACTGACCATGGCCATGTTATCAAAGGTCATCTCTATCTACACCAGTGGTGTACGGCTTATAAAACAAAGGTAATGGACGGAAGCATTCAGAAGAAAGATCCTCTATGATGAGTGAGGAGGAAAACAAATGAAGTCTTGTGGTTACATGTAAACTCGTAGAAGATTTCTTTTTGATATGAAGGGTGACGGACAACAATCTGCCTTGTGCCCTGGTTTATGTGAAGGTCAGACCAGCCTCATTGTACACCTTGAACACTTTCTCTATGGCATTCACGTAGGCAGCAGTCCTGAGGTCCAAACCCAGGTTGTACTTCATTGCAGTGCGCATGATTTGCTGGAAGAAAGTGGAAGTAATATTAGCACGGTACAGAGACAAAGCTGAGGTATCTATACATTACATTTCAATGTCTATTTTACAGAACAATTTCTAATAAGGAAAGGGTTTGATCAAACTTAAAGTGGTTTACCAATAGTATAAAACTACCCTTAAGTATTTGTTTTAACCTGCACCATCCCAATTATTTACCTCTGCGGTGCCTCCTAGCCTTCAGCGCTACAATCTCACCGGTCCACACCCCATGTAAACAAAAGGCGTGGAAGCCAAATGCAGCATGGCTTCCACGCATCTGATTGTTTAAATTGGGCATGGACCGGAGAGATGGCAGCGCTGGGAGGCAGCGTTTTTTTTTTACATCCTCAGACAACCCCTTTAACAGTGGTTATGCAGGAGTGTATGGGGCTAGATGGGGGCCTAGACATTATTAAAAAAAAAAAACCCTAAGCAAATAAGCTACAGAAAGATCAAAGTATGCAGCAGAAAACCATTATTTTCCATGAATCCTAAATTACAGTTTGAGTGATCCATTAGAAAAGGTTCTAACCCGGACATGCTTTACTTTGACTGATCAGTCTTAAAATTAACACCTTAGCCAAAAGTATTCCATTTAGCACAGCCGTGTCGATTTACTCAGTTGTGGGGCGCTGGCTTAATCCAGTATTTATATTAGCTGCTATTTAAAATGTTGCCAATTACTACATATAGTACATAAGAAAGAGGATACCTCCTACCAATTTGCAGTGTTCTAATTTGCATACAAAGATTACATCTAAATAGATTAAACCAACATTAACACGTCTCAACTTACCCTTGCAGATCGTTCCATGGTATAGGCCAAGCCAGAGTGGACAATATCTTTTTCAGAAGCACCCTACAGAAAAACACAGAAAAATTGTCAGGTTATAGTACAAAAACACTGTCCCCCCACCAAACAGGATTTTATCCAACATGCCCTATATTTCTAGCAGAAAAATCTTTAAAAACCTCAGCATGAATAGGGATTGTTTTTTGGGTGAAATGTGTACACAAAGATCGGTATAAAATACCTCAAACAGCACATCTGGATGCATACACGTCATCTTACTAGATTGGCCAAATATGTAATTTATGTCTAGTGCTATAGCACACTTGCTGAGAAAAGGTTCCCTATTTTACATTAACAAGATTCTTAAATCAATGCTAGTGGAACTACATAGTCGCTTATGCCCAAAGCAGACAGCCGCATCCACTAGGCAGTGGTCAGTCCCTATTCATGTTATGATCAAATATAACAAAGATCATTTGTGAGAACCTTGAATATTTATTCCATTTATTAAATATATTTAATAATTGGTGGAAAAAAAAAGCACTTTCAGAACAGATATCACCAGAAAGATATCTAACAATTCCCAGCTTATTTCTTTAAGCAGACAGAATTACTGCATTTTCTGCACCATAGCATAAAGCTAAAGGAGACCCAAGCTCAATAGGCATTGTACAGTTGTAGCAGTTCACTTGCTTACATACCCTTTTATGTGCTTAACTGATTAATGAAATGGTAAACATTTGACCTGCTCCATGATATTACTAATCTGGGGAATATTAATCTGTGCATTATCAAAACTGCCGGGACTAGTATAGAAACTTACAGATATCCTAGCCTGGAACTCAGCAGTAGGCACCACAGGAATGGATCCACCATGTTTTCCAAACTTTCTCTCCAAGCTTTCCTGGACAGACACTAAAATATAAATTGAAAAAACCAATTATGCACTGGTTTTCCTTTTGTACACAAGCCATATAATACACAATATGGATATATACATACTTAGCAAGTGGTAGTTGGAATCCCGCTCATATTTGAAGGTCAGTCTGCCGTAGCTTACATGATTCAGATTCTTCAGCCATTCAAAGTAAGACACTGTCACACCTCCAGCATTTAGATACAAGTCCTAAATAAATTAAAGCCAATTTGTATTATATTTAACCAGGAGCTGCTATATCCAATATAATAAGGCTATGATCACGTCTTACTTCCAATAATTTTGATAGAGGAAACATCAGATGTTTCCTCTTTTTATCAAATATATTGGAATGAGGTACTGTTTTCTTTGTATATAGATGAGGAGGAGAAAGGTTCTATGTGCATTCTGGGACTAATAGACTTTTCTCCAGCTCTGAAAGCCTACATCTGTGTTCACACCACTGCAAGTCCTCTGGTGCATCCAAGAATGGATGTACCACTATTCAAGCATATTTACCTTGTGTCACCTACAAATCTTCAGACTAAGCTCTTGTGTCATCCCCTCATCCTCAATGTAAGCTCATATGATTTGTAAAGTGCTACAGAATATGATGACGCTATATAAAGATTATTATTGTCTGGTAAAATCAAACCCTGTAACATTGAGTATTGCTTATTTTTTATTCTCTGACATTGAAACACTAGTGATGTGAAAGTAACCATTTATATAGACTAATTACAGTTAAAAACCCACGGTTGCCATGAGGAATATTAATCTGTGGCCAGATGATTTCTGATGAAGTGAATGATCATAGACTTACTGGAATCACCATGATATTTCTCTCCAGGAAGATTTTATCTGCTTCAGGGGTTGTAGGTCCATTGGCTCCCTCTGCAATAATCTAAAGAGTAAATACAATATTATATGTTGCTTGTAGTATAAATAGTGTATTGACATCCAAGTCATCAAACCGCTTCATCTACCTTTGCTTTAATTCTGTGTGCATTAGACTTTGTCAGCTGCTTTTCACTGGCTGCGGGGATAAGGATATCACAGTCGGCTTCTAGGATGTTTCCATCATATGGCTGGGCCTTAGGGAACCCAACAATTGTTCCATGTTGCTGTGAAAATATTGATTTTAGTTAAACCTCAGCATAGTAAGGATTTTATACCGAAGTCCATTATCTAGAGTACAAAATGGAATAGCTGGGGATTTAACACCCTAACATATGACATTACTAGTCAAGTAGAGAAACTGGGTAGTGGGATATGGGATGGAAGCGATAGGATTGAATGTGTTAAATGTAGTCATTTATTTTCACATAATCAAACAAGGAGTGAGCTGTCAAACTTGGGGTGCATTCACATGTGGCAGTCACATTGCCTTTTTTGGACATAATGTTACTAGTCAGGCAGCGGCTTACAAATGACCCCATACCTACAATACTGGTAAACCTATTGGGTAATATTCACAAAGCAAAATTATAGGAAGAATAAACTAGCAAATTTCATCAATTTTCAACTTTCTGGTCCACATACAGATAAATGACACTCCAATAAGACTTCAACCTTTTGCAGGGTGATGGAGAAATGTTATCTCCATCTATGATCCAAATCTTAACACTTATTTCCATTCACATCAATGCAACAACATGCTCTTTGGGTCTTAATGGATGCTAGGTATTCTTGATCACTTGATAATTACATTGGGAAATAACAGGACGCAAGATGCCACTTACCAGTTTGTAGTCTTCAAGCTCTTTAGGGTCGATGCCATCTGGATTCCAGATAGTTCCATCTATTTCACCAATGCCAACACATTTGGCACCAAAGCGATGAAGATAACGCATAGAATGTAGACCTACATTACCAAATCCCTGTAGAATATAAAAACTACATTACTGCAAGAAAAACACAAAAATGGAAAACCTTGGAAGGCTGGATACATAACCAAGTCTTCTTCCCATTGCTCTGCCCCGCCATAGGAACAGCCAAAAAAAAAAAAAACTACACGATGGTCAAAGACTAGAATGAAACATACTAAAGCCGCAAAACCCTAGAAAGAACCATAAAACCAATACATGAAAGTGCAATTAGTTCAAAGAAAATTTAATGTAGCTACTAATTACTTACCTGAATAACAAATGTTTTATCCCCAAAACCAGGGGTCATCCCCAACTGGCTCATGTAAGATGCTTCATTGATGAAGTTCTCAATGCCATGGAAGACACCTCGTCCTGTGGCAGAGACGCGCCCATGTATACCTCCCTGGCTGATGGGTTTACCAGTGACACAAGCATGTGCATTGATATCCTGAGAATTGAGAAAGTTTAAGTTAAACTAAAGGCAATTAAAGGAAAAGTAAATAAAACCCCTTAACAATAAAGTGTAATGTGATCCGTGGACACATGTTATAGTACAGGAGGAACTGAGCATAGTTTATCAGAGCAGAGTCCCTTAGACTTGCATTTACATCTCCGCTCTTATGCTCGGAAGTTAAGCAGCAGACCTGTCACGAATAGGGAGCCAACTCTGTCTTAAAGGTGGTAAATCAACATCCTCACCTCTAAAACATCAAAGAATAAAAAGGGCAGAAATCTAAAAGAAGAATTACACTGCATCTAAACTATAGAGCAATCACTAGGTCTGTCTGTTCTACAAGAGGTTACTTACAAATTTAACTGCATTTTCAAGTTAATATTTCCCTTTCTTTTCCCCAAACACTGCATTATAATAGTTTGGAACAAGAACAAAGTCAATGCCAGGTGCATATGGGGGAAAACTTACTGTGTGGCCAATTGTGTTCGCATAGGTGTCTGCAATCCATGACATCTCCCTCTCTCCAGTACTCATATCAGGGGCAGGGACATCAATACCAGGCCCTAAATTAAAAAAAATAAAATGGTGTTTGTTCATATATAGCGGCTAGACATCTTATGTTCACAGAAAGCTGCATTTGCAACCAAACTATTTTAGAAAAATATATTTCCATGTTGAAGTGGCCAAAAGCACTGTTATCTGTAGTGTGCAGGGGATTCAAGCACTGAAATAGTTCAAAAGATTTCCTGTTAGGTCTGTAAACCTATGAGCTAAAGTAATATGGTTTTTAATTGTATCCTTAAAGTGGTTTTCCCCACAGACAAGTTAAGCCCTATGCAGCGGCCGTCTGCTCCGTTAGTCTGAGCGGTTGGTCGGACCCCTTGTTTTCACCATCTGTGGGGGTCTCATCAACGAAAACCCCAATGATCAGAAAGTTATGCCCTTTCTTGTTTTCGTGAGAAAACCCTTTAAAGCAAACCTGTCACCAGGAATGTCATGTTTAGCTGGTGAAAGGGTCCAATATGCCATGTAGATTTACTCAACCTCTGCAGCATAATCCCGAATGTGTTTTATAATGTGTTGTATGGCCTGCGTCCCAAAATAGATCTTTTATTATAACCAAAGTTACACCAAGGGCTACCTGAGGGCATCCCCATAGTCTACGCTAGCATCAGGGGCTACAGCCATTTCAAGTCACCAACAGCAATGAAGAGATGCAGCCTTGCAGGACCACAATGCACGAGAAGCTGGCTCACATGTGCAGTAGTTCCCTAAAAACAGCCAGCGGCATTAATGCATCCCGCTTTGCTACACAACAATCTATTGAAGTACCAACTTACCAATGAAGCCTTTCTTGGCAAGTTCTATAGTAAATCTTCTAGTAATTTTTTCTAGTTCTGCATCCTGTGAAATAAAAATAGTTATAAAGATTATTACAGGGAAACCTTCTTAAAATATATTTTTATTAAAACACACACACCACACAACACACTTACTGAATAGTTTCTAGGGTTTATTTTCACTCCAGCTTTGGCTCCTCCAAAAGGCACATCTATGAAAGTAGAATTATAGACAAAATAAGTTTATGTACCACCATAAATAACACAGCACAAGCACCAGATACATTTTGAGAATTATTCACTCTTGTCTACACTACTGTAGACTCTAATCTATGCCTAATGCAGCAGGCAGGCTCGCCTAAGATCAAATGTTACACAAATGCCTCCAGTCTGTGCCAGTCACTGCACTGGTTCCCCTTTTCTTTCCGAATACAGTTTAAAATAATCACCCTCCTACACCGAGCTCTGCATAATGCTGCACCTCCCCATCTCTCTTCGAGCTGCAAGAGGTCCAAGATTTATCTCTACCTAAGGCTACATATATACGGCTGACATACGTCCGCCGTACACCATACATCCCTATGGAGAAGAGCAGGGGTGAGCAGCGCTCTCCCTGCACGCTGCCATGTGCCCGGCAGGCAATGGCAGTGTGAATCTAGCCTTAATTTGTGAGCAAGGCATTCACGTTTGTGTCCCCTATGATTAATAAGTGCTACAGAATATGATGGTGCTATGTAAAGATAATCTGTATATTTCTAAACAGTGTCCATACGACACCTCTAATGTGATGTTCTCTTAACCAGAGGCCAATGAATGAAACTTACCAACAACAGCACATTTATATGTCATTAAAGACGCCAAAGCTTTCACTTCATCAACACTGACTTCTGTGCTGTAACGGATACCTGAAAGAAAACATTTTAAAATAGTGTTAGGTAAATAATCTATTTTCCCGAAGATTTTCACTACAGGTGTTCCCTTTGTTGTCTAAAGGAAATTTTAGGAAACTAAAACTGAGAAAGGAGATAATTTAGCTGTAAATCTCATACTCAACCCATAGTAATGTATTTACTAGACACTGATTTAAAGGACTTCTACCATTAGGGTGAAGGATAGTAATTCAAGCACACTTATATAGTGGTGTGCACCCCCTCTGGCAGAATCTGCTCATGTTTTTATAAAAAAAAAAAAAAAATTATGCAACTGATCCTGAAGGGCACACGAAACAGGACGGACCCGGCCAGAGGGCACAGGCCAGTATTCAAAGGGAACCAATCAGTATGGAATGGTGGTTTTGTAGTATATGTGCAGCGATTTTATTAGATGAAGAAAGCTTATGCTCTAAGGGCTCCATGGGAAAGGTTTATTTTTCTTCAACAAGGACCAGTAGTTTGTTGCGGTTCCAAATCGACCCAACAGGTCTTTGCACAGTGTGCTTTGATAATAGTCCTTGAACCTGGTGGTAGATGCAATTAAGTACAGATTTCTGCATGGGCATTTTCTTCTACATGTAGACAAGATTCAGTTACTTATCAGCTGGGGATTTTTAATGCAAAAATCTGCATCATGTCAACAGCAAAATCATCCAAGATGAAAGCTTTATGTAAAGAATACATGTTTATAATGGTCCACAGTGTTGCCAGGAGAAACGTCTTCAGAGAAGGAAAAGCCTATGAATCACTGAATGACTCACTTCCCTTTCATTTTACTTTTTTTCGTAACTCACATTTTCCACTTGTTGGATAAAATCTTACCACTCCCTTCAATAGGAAATGCAAACACAACTTTACCACATTCCTAGCGGAAGAGAGCGAGTAGTACAGGCTGGGTATGTGATCCGCTCCAGCTACCCCCCCCCAATGCCCAGATGGCATCACACCAGGGACAGGCAGATAGCGGCAGCTGTGTGTCGCTTGTATATGTATAAGAGATGGTTCAGAGATAATGAAGCCCTTGTGCAGCACTGAGCGCTGGAATGATAGCGGTACTACGCTGGATTTCCCGACACTTGGCAGAAGTCTTTTTAGCACAATAGTTAATGTGTAAACTTCCTCCTGACCACAGCAAGTGATGTTACAGTCCTACTGCATGTCTGCACAATACGCCTGTGCATCGGACTGACCGTGACTAGCCTTTTAGGGTCCCTAACCAAGTACCGTATTCCAGGCATGACAAACCTCAAGGACCAATACTGTCCATTGCCCAATTGTAATCCTCTCTTCTCCTTATACCAGACGGGTTCTTATTCAAGGCACTCTATGTACTATTTCTATACACTTCCTATGGCTTTAAAAGCGCTGATGGCTCACATTACATGACTCCTTTGTCCCTTCACCCAGAGTTGCTGGTACCGTAGTTAACGGCAATCACCAAAAACAAGACCCAGTGCCAGTCCAGTCTCACAGCATTCTCATGTGCACAGGTTTGCAGCAAACAACCGGGCCTTATAGGGAACCTGCCAGCAATATTGACAACACAAAGAAGTAGAAAATTAAATATTGGCCCTGAGAATGGTGTTAGTAGCAGGAGGACTGTGGAAGATGCATTTACTATTTCAGGATTGTTGCTGGACATTGAGCACAGTGGGAGTAGCTATCACACCATCTCTGATCTCTGCATTCTAACTGCTCCATAGTCCCTCTGCTGTAGTATAAGCAGAAGCCAGCTACCACAGGGAAAGGGGCTAAACTGTGTTGACTTATAAGATCTCACACACTTACATTGCGCCTTGAGTCCAGCTATAATTCTGGAATATAAATTAATTTTCACAGTTCTGATTCTACTAACACATATGTATGGCTCCAGGGCTGTCTGCAGCTTTGTGTGGTCAAAACCGCTATTGAAGTCCTCAATAACCAGGAGTTAACGGCAGCCAGTGATTTTGAAAAAACACCCTCAAACAGCTCCATATACTGTGCAGTGGCCAAACCAGGTTACTGCAGATCCTATTCACATTCTTTAAAGAGCATCACCACAGCTGTCACAGACAAACCAAACCTATACCAGGTCCTAAACACACATTTTCACCCATATAGAATAACTTGCTGGACCACTTTCTCCTGCAGGAGGAGTCACTAATAGTCACCTAATATGTGTGACAACACTCATGACTGAAGTCCCTGGCAATGTGACACTTCTGCTATCATGTCACCCTGCTACAACTAGTCCTCACCATACATCAGGTCCTGTGTCCCAAGGAGCTCACACTCTAATATCCCCATATCCAGAGCAATAGGACCAGTAACCAGGGAGGGCAAGAGGCCACACAAGCAGGTACCTACAGACGAGGCCGTGCCATGTGAAGATTAATTTAAAGATATACGATAGAAACATCTTATTGCAGCAAATGTTACGACTTTCCCCTCACAACTATCCTTTCGTTCTCCATGCTGGTCACATGTGGTGCAGATATATAGAATACATATGTATATATGGTGACACCTGCACCTCCTTATGGGGCTGTAGTCAGGTCTTCCATAGACCCAGCAGACGGTGACCCCAGCAGCTGTGACCTGACCCTGGACATGGCGGCTTCTGCCTGGGGTCTAGTTCATAGCCAGCACATTACATCACCCAAAATATACCAGGAAGGACCCCCAATACAGAGCCCCCGCCCCCGGAGAAGACTGTGCCCTGAGGAGTTGTCATAGGGCTGCCTTACCTCCCTTGCAGGGTGTGCGGTGCTGGCTGTGCTGGGCCCGGTAGCCCTCCACCACCTCCCAGTCGCCGTTGTCCCTCTTGATGGGGAAGCTGACGCTGAGGACGTGGTTGCAGGGCTTGATGATCCGCAGGATGCCCTTCACCCGCTTCCGCTTCTGCTCCTCCGTCTCCCGGGTGCGTAGGTCCTCCACCAGCTTGTCCTCCACTATCCGGGCGCCGCGGTCAAAGAAGCCCTCCACCATCTTGAAGAAGTTGGGGTCGTCCTCCTGGTCCACGGCCTGGCTGTAGCGTCGGAGCAAGGGGCTGGCAGCGGCGGGTAAGGCATTGTCGGCCGCGGAGACCAGGGCGCCGCCGCTGCGGGACACGAGCTCCCCCAGGTAACGATACATGGCTGCCGAGCGCTGGAGGACGAGGGCCGGGACACTGCACAGGACTGGAGCTGCCGGGGTGGAGACAGCGCCGGGGAGCAGCCGCCTATATAAGGGCCGCCCCGAGCACGGCGCCGGGGGCGGGGACAGGGCGCGCGGGGGGCGGGGCGAGGGGCGCGCGGCCACAGGAGGCCAGGGTGATGGAGGCGCGGCCACGGGAGGCGGGGGCGAGGGAGACGCGGTCACGGGAGGTGGGGGAGAGGGAGGCGCGGTCACGAGAGATTTGTTTTCGCCACCGCTTTTCTCTAAGAGATACCTGGTCACATCCTATATAAAGCCTCCCATTAATGTAAGAACCCCTGACACCCATAGTATAGACAGGGGTTTTTTGTTATTATGGTCTCTTATCTTTTCCTCCCAATATTTGTACTCATCTCCTGCAAATGAACTATACACAATGTCCACGTTATGTAAAGCTCTAACTGTAATAACTGTAATATGGACAGCGCCGCAAGTGCCTGCAGGTTGTGTCTGGTAATGCAGCGCCATTCCTTTCCAGAGCTGCAGGATTGGCCGCTGGTCGAATGAACTAGCCCCATGACAGGCTCAGGGACGGGACTCCAAGCATCATACAGAACAGAATGATGGACCGGCAATCTCCATCAGCGCCACAAAGATGAATGGGTCAGCCGGGCCAAGCGCGACCAGCTGCTCCGCTCATCTCAGAGCGCAACGAGGGTACATCGGACCCCCCATTCTCGTGATCTGTGGGAATGCATTCACCCTCGTGGGTTAATGTCTGCATTTTGTAAAAGCAAACGTTAACGAAAATGTAATTACCCAAATCACCTCTCCTCAGCTGTGGTAATGCGTTTATGAAAGCATGTAAACCCAATCAAACGCAGCGTGTGAACCTGCCTTGAGGGTCTCATCATTGAGACACCCACCAATCAGCCAGTTAGGCCCGATCCTTTCATTTCCACATCATGTTTTATATGTTGTAGACAAAAAAGTGTCAATGATGACACAGAAATCCACTTGGAATAAGCTCCTTTGCTATCTGCAGACACCTCTGTGGGTGACTTTGTAGACGGATGTCTGGATTTTCAAGGCTGATTTCTCTTTTAATCCTAAGACATGTATGTGAACATAGCCTGGAGATATCTGGGAAGTTCCTTCACTCTACTTGCTTGGTCTGTCTTTGTAGAAGAGGGTGTGAGGAAGGTGTGACAGCCACATGATCGCCTTCACACCAATAGTAACATGATCCCCAGCTATACGCTGCTCTATAAGACTGAAGCTGGAAAGTCACAATGTATACATAAAAGTACAAGAAAACCTCGCAATCAGAGCCAGAAAAATGAAATATTATGCTGTATCAGACGTATATCGTGATTGCAGTCGCTCGAGTGAAAGGCATACAGTGACCTATAGACTTCTATAGGAAAAGTGCTTACATTGCTTTATTATATAACTGTGAGATTGATGAACTCACCTACAATAAAAGGAAGCTGTCATACATAGATAAAATGCCACTTCACAACCGCACTGCAAACTCTAGCTTCTGGTAAGATTGTCATTACAATAAAAAACAAAAATACAATAAAAATGAAATATAGAAAAATAAAATATTTGATATTTTCACAGCTGCACAAAATGCAAGACAGAAAGTAATTGACTTGAATGGGACTGGGCTGTCAGCAGCCCTCTACTGTAATTATGCTCTCAGTATAGCATGTTTTTTCCACAGTAAAGCAGGGACTCCTTGCATCACATATCACTATGATACATGGTCCAGGATTCATGGACCAAGCATGTTCACATGTCTTTACTCTTATCCTAATAGCCCTAAGGCAGGACGTTTCTCCAACATACAGATCAGTATGTGAAATCTTGCTAATGAATTTAAAGAGAACCGTCATGCAAAATAACCCCCCTAAACTAAATATATTTTCATAAACTGCCATTAGAGAGCATTGCATCTATCCCTTCATTGTCCCTCTACATGCCTGTAAACCTAAGCATAAGACAAGAACATGATAAAATAAATAAAGGAATCAAAGTAAAATCAGAAAAACAGGAAAAGACCTTGTAAAACAATTAATCACGTGTCATGACCTATCGACCTCATGGAGTTAGTATCTATGCAGCAAACACTCATTCCATAACATCCTAACTTATGCCGGGTCTCTAATTGTTCCATAAGCCCCTTACTGTATATATAGTGCAGGAGAAATAGACGGAGCCATTTATAGAAGTGTATTATTTTAATTGCCTTGCACCTTTTGTATTAAGTTAGGCCTCTTGCACACTAGCGTTGCGTTTCACGTCAGGGTGCAATGCGTGAAAAACTGACGTTTTGGCTGCGTTTTTGTTCCATTTTTCCTTGGAGTAATTTGCGTTTTTTTTGCGTTTTCGGCGCATTTTTGACGCGCGATTCAATGGGAGACTCGAGCATTTTTCAAAGGGACCATGGTTTGGGATTAAAATATGTTATTTAATTGAAAAATAATGTCTTCTGATAATTTGCAAACATCTGCGATCTATTCTTCACTGTTCCGCGCGTATATTATCTCCCGACAATTTAGCAGATGTGAAGAACAGTGAAGAATAGAATAAAAACAGTGAACACAGTGAACACAGGATCATTTAAGATAAAAACACAGTGCAGAACACAGTGCAGAATAGATTACAGATGTTCGGCACATCTGCTTACTTGTCGGGAGATACGCGCGGAACGGCGCGAACAAAATAGCATGTGAAGAACAATATATATGTGTGTGAAGAACACATTGCAGATGTTTCCATACATCTGCAATGTCTTCTTCACACATATATATTGTTCTTCACATGCTATTTTGTTCGCGCCGTTCCGCGCGTATCTCCCGACAAGTAAGCAGATGTGCCGAACATCTGTAATCTATTCTGCACTGTGTTCTGCACTGTGTTTTTATCTTAAATGATCCTGTGTTCACTGTGTTCACTGTGTTCACTGTTTTTATTCTATTCTTCACTGTTCTTCACTGTGTTTTTTTAATTAAATGATCGTTCGCGAGCAGGGGAAATAATGTTATTCTGGTCACCTAGCAACCCTTACGTTTAAAACGCATTGCACTCGCATTGCACTTGCAATGATTGCGAGTGCAATGCGTTCTTGATGCATCTCCATAGACTTGAATGGGGCGTGAAAATTGCGCGTGACTCGCAAAAATAGAGCATGCTGCGATTTTGACGCGCGTGCAAACGAACGCAAGCACTCGCGTCAAAAACAACGCTAATGGAGAAAGACCCATTGAATACAATGGGACAGAGTGCAATGCGAGTTCTGAGCGTCAAATGCACGCGCAGAACTCGCGCGTGAAAAACGCCAGTGGAGAAGGGGCCTTAATCTATCCCATCCCATGCTGCTTCCGGAGGGATGGTAAGGAATGCATTGTAATGAAATTAGGGCACAATAATAATATGGATGCCTATAACTTAACAAATGCAGCTGCAGCTTGTTAAAGAAAACCTACCACTATGGATCTATCTATTAAGGTAGATCTGGTGGTAGGTGCATCTAACAAATGTAGGATTCTTCTTCCCAGACATCTTCCGCGTGCAGATACAAGGAGCTGCATGCGCTCGTCTGTGAAACCGGAGCTCTGTGCATGCCCAAAACACAGGCCAGAGGCTGCACGATCTCGGGTCCAAAGCCAGAGCTACTGGGCATGCACAGAACTCCGACTTCACGGCCGAGTGCACGCAGCTACAAGAGAGCTGAAGATGTCTGGGTAGTAGGAGAATCAAAGAGGCTACTGAGGCGTGGGGTAGCCGTGCGGCGTAGGCTCAGATGCGGCTTTTGTGACATTTGTGACGTTTTCTTGTGGGCTTGGATTTTACAGCTTTCACTCTGCGTCCCAAATGACATGTCTACTTTACTCTTTGGGTCGGTACGATCACGTGGATACCAAATTTGTATAGGATTTATAATGTTTTCATACATTTAAAAAAATTAAAACCTCCTGTACCTCCTTTTATTTTGCCATCTTCTGGGGCCAATAACTTTTTCATACTTTGGTGTACGGAGCTGTGGATAGTGTCATTTTTTGCGAATTTTGATGCCGTTTTCATTACTATAATTTTTGGGACTGTGCAACCTTTTGATCACTTTTTATTAATTTTTTTATATTTTTCAAAATGGCAAAAAAATGCCATTTTCGACTTTGGACGCTATTTTCCGTTACGGGGTTAAACATAGTGAAAAAATATTATCATATTTTGATAGATCGGGCATTTTCGGACGCGGTGATACCTAATGTGTTTATGATTTTTACTGTTTATTTATTTTTATATCAGTTCTAGGGAAAGGGGGGTGATTTGAATTTTTAGGTTTTTTTATTATAATTTTTTTTTTTTAAACTTTTTTTTATTTTTACTTTTACTATTTTTCAGACTCCCTAGGGTACTCTAACCCTAGGTAGTCTGATCGATCCTATCATATACTGCCATACTACAGTATGGCAGTATATGTGGATTTTACTCCCCATGCATTACAATGTGCAATTAGCACATTGTAATGCATGGGTTAAAACGAAGTAGCCTCGGGTGTTCGGAACACCCGAGGTTACCATGGCGACGGATCGCCGCTCCCCGTGACGTCATCGGGGAGCAGCGATCCACGACAAGATGGCGGCGCCCATGCGGCGCCATCTCTTTGAAGCCGCGGCGATCGCGGAGAAAACACCCGCGATCGGTGCTAGCACCGATCGCGGGCGTTACCGGTAAGCCTTTGCTGCAATATGCAGCAAAGACTTACCGGCTATGGAGAGGGCTCGGCCCGCGAGCCCTCTCCATGCACCGGGACCCGGCGCGCGCCGTACTAGTACGGCGCGCGTCGGGAAGGGGTTAAAGGGAACCTGACAGGTTCCCTTGAATATTAATCCCTAACTTTTTAATTTTTCCGTGTACAGAGCTGTGTGAGGGCTTATTTTGTGCGTAACAAATTTTACTTTACCGTGATGTTATTTATTATTCCATGTCATACTGGGAAGCAGGAAAAAAATTCCAAATGTGGAACAACTGAAAAAAACGCGTGTGTGTCATGTTCTTGTGAGCCCAGTTTTTATGACTTTCACTCTGCGCTCCAAATAACACCTCAAATAAAACCCAAATAACACCGCAATCGCGGTGAAATTTATACAGGTTTTATTGCGTTTTAATAAATTTACAAAAGTTAAATGAATGTGTACGAAAAATAAAAAAAGATTTTGCCATCTTCTGACGCTAAGAACTTTTTCATACTTTGGTGTACGAAGCTGTGTGAGGTGTCATTTTTTGCGAAACGAGCCGACTTTTTCATTGCTACCATTTTGAGGTCTGTGCGACATTTTGATCACTTTTTATCACATCATGTAAAAAGGTGTATTTCGGACATTTGGGCGCCATCTCCCGTTTCGGAGGTCACCGCCGTCAATAACCGTTTTTATATTTTGATAGATTGGGCATTTTGGGACTCGACAATACCTATTGTGTTTGTGATTTTTACTGTTTATTATGTTTTATATCAGTTCTAGGGAAAGGGGGGTGATTTGAATTTTTAATATTTTTTACATTTTTAAACTTTTATTTTCACTGTTTAGTGATATATGTTTTGTTTCTAAAGTGAACTAAAGAGAGTACAATTTAGAAATCAAACACATCAATTCCCAACACATTGGTTGTTTACAAGTTACAGATGAAAATCACGTTTTGGTCTGTCCCATGTTCCTTAGCAGAGTATAAGTGTTGAAGAGGATTTCTAGAGAAAGAAAGAAGTGGTCATTAGTCAGATGATTATATACCATAGTACTATACTGATATTGCTTCCCTACTTGTTATGTGTCATTTGAAGGATCTATATAAAAGCAAGGGCTCTTTCACATTGTCGTGGTTTTTCACATCCGTGGTTCAGTGATTTCCATGGATGCCTCACTAAGCCATTGATTTCTATGGGTGTTTTCACATTGGCTTGTATTTTCACTGATCCGTTTGTCCTGGAAAAATTATGAAACATGTCCTATTGTTTTCACTGAGACAGATCACGGAAGGCAATAGAATGAGAGACTGAAAAACCTGTTGTGATGTTTTTAAATAATGTTAAACCTTAAGTTTTTCTTGTGTCACCGAGACAAAACTGATCCGTTGTCAATGAACATAGAGCACCAATGTCGATTTCAAGGACCCAAAAGTCCTATGTTCACTTTTTTCCAGGAAAATAAAGGAAACCAGAACAGAAGTCCAACAGACCTGGTTATACTCAGTGGGATCATTTTGTATTCATTGATGTCCATTGTTTTATACATCTGGAGCTTCTGTTAGTTCATTGTTCATTATTGAAGTTGCATAAATACATTTTATGTTATTTACACATTTTAGGAGTTGACAATCTTGTAGCAATTCCTCCCACAACTCCTACACTGCTATCAAGTCAGTTTAATTATTTCATACGTAAATCGGGCAGATGAAGGGCATTGGACAAAAATATTTTTCAGAGAAAGTATGCAATGGATTCTCCGAAAATACAACCGCAGGTCTCTTCTCATAGTTTATACTTATCAGTTTATTAAAGATGCATAAAATAAAAGAAACAGAGGGGGGTTGTAAACAACATCAACACTATTGCCAAGGAAAATATTTATTCCCATGAGAATAGTCAGATTCTAAGGACACTTTCAGTAGCCCAATTACATTGAGAAGCTGTATTAGCTAGGATGCTAGAGCCTGCAATCAGTTGTACAGTTCTGTTCTTACAAAGCAAATCATCATAACGTTAGACACAGTTTCATTTTAGCATGGTGGCTGAGTGGTTAGCGCCACTGGTTAGGGACCATTTTGGCAAGCTTTGTGCAGCTCTGTGTAATCTGTGTTCGCTATATATAAAGAATTGTTATTATTATTCCCCTAACAAAAACACTTGGTGAAATATTTCTTGTGAATCAGAATATGTGTCATTCAAGAGCAGCACATATTTATTTAGAACGTTACTACACTACTGAGGTCCCAAAATATTTCAACATGCTGGTTGGGTCAAAAGGGACTGTGGTGGAAGTAACTTTGTCAAAACTTTGCTGTGGGTCCATAGAGTTAAAGGGAGTGTACCACCTTCCCATCCGTTATAATCTGTTTGCAGCAAACAATGTAATTTCCAACATAACTTTATTATTTCCATTCATCATGCTGTTTCTGATAATTTCTAATTTTAATCCATATACGGTTGGTGCACCCAAGTGTGTCCTTGGCGCATAGGCCCAAGGACATGAACAGGGCCTGTTATGAACAGGGTCATAATTTAGGTCGGAATAGCAGTGCTGTGGGTGATGAGGATATGCCCAAGGTGCACCAACTGCCTCATAATCATACAAATTAAACTGGGATTATCTTGTAAATATTATTGGCAGAATTAATTAAGGTATGTGGGAAATCACAATTTATATGCTGCCAACAGATTATATCACTTGGTAGATAGGGTAGACTCCCTTTAAGCCCAATAGTCAATCAATAGTAAAGATGACATCCCTTATACCAGCCATTCTCAACCTGTGTATCATGATGCCTATCGGGGTCAATCAAACCTCTCACAGGGGTCGCCTAAGATTATCGGAAAACACATGTTTCCAATGGTCTTAGGAGCCGAGACAACGCTCCAGGAGATGGGTTCAGTTTCCTCCTGCTGTCTCCCATGGTCCGCTTAATATCTTTTGTACTGCACAGCAGCTCCCCTTGCCCTAGGTCTTCACTGCTCCCAATGTAAGACTGTGCCAATGTCACCACAACAAGAGAAAATGTCTTAGACCATAAAATAGACAATCCTTTGTTTTTAAAATTTAGTAGCTTGGCTGGGGAAGGATTTTTTTTTTAAAAAAAACCAAACCTGTACTCACCTCCTTCAACAGAATTTTATCAACATTCGTACAACTCCTTTAACTAACTGTGACCATTTTACCATTGTCAATAGAGCATTGTAAAATATAGCTTATACGTCTCTTTAAAAATGTTCTTCAGTGGAATTTAAATTATGATAAAGAATAAAGAAATGATCACATGCCAAAGTTTACAGGGCGAAAACAATGCAGACTATGCACTGTGTCTTTCCGGCGGGGAAAATCTGCAGCCCAAGTGACCAAAGTTTACTTAAAAAAACCTCATTCATGACCACAATGGTATCACTACAAAGACTGTATAATAAAATAGTTTTTTATAAAAAAAAAATTGAAAAGATGTTTCAAAACTGGTGCTTTTTTACTTTGTTTTTGACTCCATCAACCAAAACAGAACTCTTCCTCAGATATCATCCTGCATAGATTTCAGCTATAATTTTTGTGAAATAATCAGTTTTTTTGTAAAACATTCACAAGAAGCACGAGTGCACCAGAAGCCACAAGTTGTGGTGCAAGAAATGCTGTGTTCTAGAGACTAATTTTTACACCAAAACAGGCATATAATGTGCAATAAATTATACTGTCTATTTGCATTATGTTATTATGTTATTACTTCTATAGCTATAATTGTATAAACATTATAAGAATGTAAGGTTGTATGTATCATACTGTGCACTTTCTTTTTTCTCTTCCTTCCAAATTGTCTCTCCTTACACTTGTGTCCCTACCCCCACTCCTTACTATCTAGCCACAGCTGCTGCCTTGCTGAGTTATTACTTAAAAAAATGACAGATGGTGTTGAATGTAATATATAGCTGCTGAACATAAAACGTGTTATAGAGGTCAGACATGGGTTACCCAATCAGTATGATCATTTATCTGTAAGGTTCCATTAGCCTTTTATAGTAGATAAAAATGAGTTTGCTTATTACTAAATCCCCCATAGTAAGACATTCTAATATCTAATATCTAGTTTCTTGACTGTAAATGAGTTACTGTATCATGTGTTACAAATATAATTAAGTAGTCCTGTCCTTTTTTTGGATAACATGCACTTTTAGGAACTATCATCAAATTGCAAATGGTCACAAACAGAAAGGCAACAAATCGGTACATAGATATGAAGAAAGAAAGGGGCACTATCTGTACTTTCTTGGAGTAATCGCTGACTCAGAGTTGGCTAAATGAGAGACAAGTTTGGGTGGTGCTCAGCGTTCATAGAGAAAGGACATCAGTAATGCGGTAAAAAGAGAAAAAAGGCAACAAATCTGGATAAGATGCTGCTACTAAAAACATCATTCACACATTAAGGAAAATCATCCACAGTGCCATGTGGTGCCTGATCAAAGTAGCTTATCATTTTTAATATGCATCCACAGGAACTTGCAACATTGTTTTAGGATGGATTCCATATGAGTCTGTAAAAAAAATCTACAGTGTATGCCTTCTTATACAGCATATGGAGGTGAAGTATGGGCCAATAATCCATATGTTCTGTACTATGGATTTGTACAAGAAGGCTTTAGTTATTGGGCCTTGTAAATTGGGAATGAAAAACATGTTGGCCAGCATTGTTATGGGTGTACAGTGACTGACACTCCTATAAGTAAATAGTATTTATCACATGTGCCAGAAAGAATTGGGATGCAGGCAGTCCCCGGGTTATGTACAAGATAGGTTGTTTTGTTTTTTTCTTAAGTTGAATTTGTAAGATGGAACAGGTATATTTTATAATTATAGCTCCTAGAGCAGTGATGGCGAACCTATGGCACGGGTGCCAGAGGTGGCACTCAGAGCCCTTTCTGTGGGCACTCAGGCCATTGACCCCAAGACAGAGCTCACCAAACAGGACCAAATTCACCAAATCTTCCTGCAGACCCAGGCAATTTAACAGATGTTGCAATCAGCGCTATTTTAAACGACACTTCATTGGCTGTTTGAAACTGCGGTAAAAGTGAGAAAGTGTTGATAGAACTGCAGTGTCTTTGTAGGTTATCCTACTGAACCATGCATCCTTACTGTACAGAGAGACCCTGGTGACAAGTTACAATGATAGTATGAATGTGCCCTCCTTCTTTCAACTATATTAGTGGCCTCAAGGGCCCAATACGATTGATAGATGTTGCTGAGCAGGTAGCAATAAGTTACTGCTTAAAATGCAATGTTGGCACTTTGCGGTAAATAAGTGGTTATATAATTTGGTTATAGTTTGGTTTGGTTTTAGTTTGGGCACTCGGTCTCTAAAAGGTTCGCCATCACTGTCCTAGAGAAAAATGGATTTTCTAAATGTTTTTGAAATGTTGGGAACAAGAGTTTTACAAACACCTTACCGATTACTGCTTTGGTCTGGGACTAAAGTATAGTATCCAGGGAGCTTCACCGGAGGTCACAGTGGGCAGAGAGGTCCATCTGTAACTAGGGGTCATCTGTAAGTCAGGTGTCCTTAAGTAGGGTACTGCCTGTCTACTTATTCTGAAATATGATCTATTTTCCACTTCTGTATTATGTTTTTACCTACCACTTTAGGTTACCAACAGCTTAATAGCAATTTATGGACTTTTGGACTCTAAAGGGATGCATACCCTCATTATATGGGCAGGGAATGATTGATCTATCATTGCGGTGGTTTAAAATATTTTATTCTTTTGTTATTTGTTATAAAATAAGATATAGCTGTCAGGGCTGCAAAGTGTAAATGGCCATAGATAGTAGCAATACTAGTAACTATCTCCTCAGGTTAAATGCCTGAAACCAGGGACATACAGTAATTACGTGGCAGATCTCACATCTACTCTTCTCCATCTCTTGGTATTCAGCTTTTGTTCTACCTCCTTGTGAAATTAGAACAGAAACATATAAAAGGGTACTTAAAATTCTGGAGACATTTAGCTAGATGTTACTGCCAATCTGAGTCTTTGTGAACCAAAAGTCTAAGGTGAAAAGGAATACCCCTAATTTACATTTTTTAGATGTCAAATAAAAAAAAATAGAAATCCTTGTTGTCTGTGAACTGAGCCCATAAAACCATTGCATAAATAAGTATTTTTTCATTAAGAATTTAGAGGTGATTTCTTTTCATCTTTTTATGCCCCTGTCTAATCGTTGTAGAACTTTGTTTCCTATGTAGAAAGAGCTGTTTGTTCGGCTTTTGAAAGTTCTCCTTGGGAACTGGGTCACAGTCCATTATTTGTCCACATTCTGTGTTGCGAGCCAACAGAATAATGTGAATGTGTCTCTGCTCTTATTCACAAAGATGTTTAGGGTTTAGGCCCCCAAAATATCTGGAAGGAAGACAAGCTTCTGTTTTTGAAACACTAAGCAATGATTTAGTTAATAAAACATGACAGTAATTGGAGATATAAAGGAAAATGCTGAGGTTTGTTCTTTGTATTTTACACCTTTGACACATTCAGACTCTGACCACAGCCTGATAAAGAGCAACAGTAGTATTGGTCTCCAGTAGGGAAGAGCTCCCTTCTAAAAAAGTAATCATTAACCAAAAATGATGGCATTGTGCAGGTAATGACAGAATTCCAGGTCATCCAGAGGATAGATTATCTTTCATCCATATTAACCCCTTTCCTTGTGCACCTGCAAAATAAAGTTCTACATAGTATTTTATTAAAATATTTACATATTCATATATTTTTTTTGTTAGCTTTATTTAATGGATGTAAGTGTATAATCGAAATCCGTAGGTGTAAAATCAGTGTATTTTATTGTATCCATTAAGCTAAGTGTTTGTTAATGATATAGGGGCAGATTTATCAAGTGTCTGAAAGTCAGAATATTTCTAGTTGCCTATAGCAACCAATCACTGCTCAGCTTTCATTTTACCAATGCTCATGAATATTTTAAAGGGGAGCTGTAATTGGTTGCCAGGGGGAACTAGAAATATACTGACTTTCAGACACTTGATAAATCTTCCCCATAGTGTCACATTAAAAGAAATTGACAATAAAAATCAAGCATGATAGACCAGAGCCCCTCCTTGGCTCAGCTTCACAGACTGTTACTCTGTGTTACACTTCCTCCTCCAACTGACGCTCCAGAACCTCCTCTTCTGCTGTGCGATTACAACAAGCAGAGGGAGGGGAAAGCGCTGAGGGAGCAGAAAGGGAGACACTGTAACAGCCTGTGAAGCTACAACAATGGTTGGTAATGTTCACCAGCCTCATTAGCAATGTCCTTGGTTTATCATGCTTGATTTTTAAAGCAGATTTCCTTTAATGGTAAGTGACTCTAAACAAAGCCCTTGGTTCCGCTCCTGCAACCCCTAGTACTTAACTACATAAGGGGTGTAACAAAAAGGTTGGGACGGTGGAATATCTCATGAAATATACATCTAACCGGAAAAAATCTATCCAATGATACCAAAATCGTCTCCTTATACCTTCCACTCGGGGTGAGGCATTGGCAACCTCAAAATCTTAAATGGTAGCATCCATGTTTTATTGCAGATTCAGATTCCCCAGTAAAAATTACATTGATATATACACATCAGATCCAAAATCTGAAAATAGACGTATGCAGTATTTTCTAAAATCTATCCAATGTTACCAGCTCCAAGCAATATTTGAAAACTTTCTAGGAAATGAGAAATATCCCCATCTTGAGACTAACAGTAAACCAGCCCTTGTAGGGATCAAGAAACTACTACGTCCACCGCGCCCCTGGGAGGTAAAAATACAGGGTCATAGATTTCTAAAAAAATGTTTGTCAAATATTTTTTTGTTTTTCAATCTGATTTGTATTTCTCAGATATCCATCTGTCAATGAAAATCTCTGGGTGTAGGAGACTCAGTTTGGTATCATTGGATAGATTTTTGAAAAATATTTGACACATATGGGGAGATTAATCAACGCTTCCATCGAATAATAACAATAATTTCACAAAGCTGCACAGAGCTGGCCAAATTGGTCCCTGTCCCCAATGGAGCTCACAATCTCATCAACCTTCCAGTTTGTTTGTAGTGTGGGAGTAAACCAGAGGACCCGGAGGAAACCCACACAAACACAAGTGCGCAAGAATAGTAGTGACTATGCAACGTCTACGCCATGTGAGTGTAGAGGGGGAGTTGAGGGGAACAGTCGGAGTGGGCGCGCATTCCCACTCTGGTGCTCATGCAGCGGCGCTCATACAGCGTGTATGATAAAACTCCACAATGCTCTGAGGTGTATTTCGCATTATACCCTGTTTACCCTTGTTTTACCTTTATGCGAATACAGGTGGTCCCCTTCTTAAGAACACCCAACTTACATATAACCCCTATTTACACACGGACCTCTGGATGTTGGTGATTTACTGTACTTTACTTGTACTTAGTTACTTGCACTTAGATTACAATAAACAGCTGTAACAGTTATCACAGGAGTCTGCAATTAAGATTTATTGTTAATCCTTGTTCTTATGACAATCCAACATTTTTAAAATTCAATTGTCACAGAGACCAAAAAAAATTCTGTGGGGTTACAATTATAAAATATACAGTTCCGACTTACATTCAAATTCAACTTCAGAACAAACCTACAGAACACCTCAATCTTGTACATAACCAGGGGACTGCCTGTATTATACAAGCCTTGGACTATTTTCAAAAGATGTTTTATTTAAAAAAAACACTTCTTTTTCTCTTTAGTATAGTGTGAATGTAAATATGACTATAAGTTACGGCTGTAATATGCTTAGTCTGAAGTTGTTATCTGCACTTTATCTCCATGACTTGGCCTGGTTGCAGATAGAATAGATGGAGCAATCTATTTCAGATAGGGAGTTTACTTTGGAAAAACACATGCTTTATAGTAAGTCTGCACCCTAAACCGTAGGCTGATAAACTCTGGCACGTATGACTTCTATGAGCAAACCTGATAATGCAACTATCAAATATTCTGTTAGCCAAGTAACATTTTATTTCATGTCACATCCACCAATGATGTTTCATGAATACAGATGTGCAGAGAAAAATAAGTAAAACATCGCTGTTTAGTTTAAGTAGTTTAACCACTGATTGAACATGCGAATATTCTTCATTACTGGAACTGTTGTTAAGCAATGAGCAGACTATAAGCAGTGCAATGCTTACATTGCTTTGCATTGAAAAGACTTGGTAAAGACATAGGTGACACACCTCTGTTAACAAAGCTGTCAGTACACATTAGACAGACGTGGGCTCATGGTATAAAAGCCCTTGAACAAATGGTCGTCTCCTGAATGATTGTTTTGCTAATGCAGTCATATGCATTTGTGTACATACTCCCTACACAACTGGTCATAGTGTACAAGCTTATTGACACTGGGTGAAAGGCAATCTGGACACATTTGTTTAATAAAAGATTGTTTATGGACATAGCTTTTCTATTAGAAGAAAAGATCTTCTTAAACGTCTCACTGTTGGTTGAAAATGTAGTTCCAGAATTAATACATCATGTATTCTCATTATTTTTATTGTCACTATAATACCAAGTTGACCCATAATCTCTTGATGATTTAACGACACCTGCAGGGTTACAGTGAAAACGTAATTCCTTGGTCCAGTGGCCATGTAATCCTTTCTGACCCAGTGAGTTCTGCTCAATAAATTGTGCACTGCAGTGTCCTCATTCACCAGTAATGTCATGTACGTCAAACCTTTGAAAAAAAAATCTTTCAACAGATAATCCTTGGTGGGCCTTTGCCTCTGTTGCTTGATTATTCTTGGTGGTCTAGTATGGTGATACTATTGCTATAACCTATGTACATATATGATATTTTGGACAGATACTGAATATGAGGACCAAGATTGCTACTTATTGACTGGATCTGTAGCTCAAGAAAGTCAGAATTAATTTACCAGAGGAATTTATATTGTTCATTGGTGCTTCTTATTCAGAATCAGTACCTAATCCCCTGACAACTCCAAAGAAATAGATATGGAGCAGCACCGTGTATATAAAAAGGTCGGGTGCAGGTCTTATCAAAGGGTCCGACACAAACCCCAAAATCCCCTGGCAACAATGTTACTGTGCAATGTTAAAGGAAACCTACCACCATGGTAGGTGGTGTTCTTGTATTTATCACAAAACTGTGGCACCGCTTGTGCATCTGAAAGTTTTCCGGTGCTTCTATTTTCTGACTCGTTTTTTGGCGCAAAAATAAAACAGCTTTGATTAAACCTTCATGAATGGGGAGACAGTTCTATACCTTTTTATTTGTGCGCCAAATCATTTATCCCTTGCACCACAAACTAAGATCCCACTGAAATTATAGAACGTTTCCAGCACTACTCTGCACCAAAATACAAAAATTGCTATAGGAGCAAGAGCAGTGGACATTAATAACATCCATACTTCCGTTACAAGCATCTTATGAACACCTTTGTCTGTATAATAACTGGAAGTTCATGCTGAGAGAAGAAGAAGTGGACTTATGGATTATCCAGTGTCAAGACTCAGTATGGAGGTGGAAAGCAGCAACTGAGTATTAGTGAAAAATGGGGTGACCTTTGAGAAGATAAAGGGGAGAAAACTATTTATTTCAATACTTGGCCAGAATACCAGAAAGCCTCAAATAGTTTGGACACATCTTTATTCATCAAAGCATCAAAGATTGTCCCGTCCCATTTTTGTTGCAGTCAGTAAAATGGAAATTTCTGCACAGAGGAAATTCCCCTATGTGGGCTCATACTACATGGACTAAGGAGATTTTCCAAAAAATTTGCTTGGAAATGCAAACTCTCTAAAGTATACAGAAAGCTTGTCGGTTGTTCCATTTTGAAAACAAGAGGTAGGCAAAAGTGGACACGGATGGTGGAACCAAGGACCATTGCTGGAGCTAACAACAAAGAGCCATGAAAAGATGAGTGATGTAGACAGGAAAAGCTAACATTTCTCAGTATAGCAATAATTCCAGTAGTGTAAGAAAACACCATAAAAACGTCCACCTTTATTAAGTCCTCTTTAAAAGGCCATTGCAGTTATATGAAGATGGTGCATGGGGAAGCGCACATGAGTGACAGCGGTTTTCCGCGCTCTCTCTAGCTCTAGCTGCAATGGACTGCAATGCACTGAACATAATTTGTGTTGCATGGAAGCCAGTGCAGCTGTGCCATAAAAGGGTCACGTGCGCCAGCACACACACTTCCTGTGTAAGCCATTTTAGCCCCAAAAAAGGTGAACAGTCCGACAAAAGTGCAGCTCACGACCCTTAGTAAATGGGTCGTGTTTTGTGGCACGTAACAAACCCCCTTTCTTACAGTTTTATCCAAATTTGAACCTGCACGCTCTTTTGGGAATGACAGGACAGAGAGAGGGGCTGGCATAGAACTGCCATGGAACTATACCCTTGCATGTGCTTTTGTCCTGCAATATATATTGTGGAATGCATGGTTTTAGCAAAATGTTTTAACACATGTTTTTGCAATCCCTTCATTAAGGGTCCTAAATGTATGTGTGTGATATCGGAGGAATACTCATAGTTTTGGCATAAATACAGGTTCTTCTGGCAATATCAAGATCCAGCCATCACCTTCCTATGTAAAATAGTTTTGCACACAGCACACAGCTTTTAAACATTTTATCGTAGATCACATGAAGAACATTATACACAGACCTGAGTGAGGACATGTCCCTTCTCCAATTAAATAAAATTGTGTGTCATTTGGTTAATAAGAGCGCAAATGCATGCAGCAGCCTCCTTGTTAATATCTGTGTACAGAAGCGTGAGGCGGCAGGTGAAGCACTCCGGACTACAGCAGATATTACCTGAGTAATGGACAGCCATTCTTATGCACTTGCCACCATTAGAGCACTGTTGACTAAATAATTGCAAATGCTTACATGAGACGTTTTATGTTGTAGCCTTGTCCTGGCAACATGGAGATGCTGTGGGGGGGAGGGGGGGCATTTTTTATGGCCTTGCAATTGCGCGCCTTCGTTCTTAATTTATGGAGTGTCAGCGCCATAATATTGTTTTTTTCCGACACTCTCGACTTGTTCTATTTTTGGGCACAAAGTTTTTTTGTGGTGCAAAAAGAAGCCCAGCTGAAACCTGTACTAGGTAGTACTAGACCTTTCAGTCATTGCGCCAATTCATTTATCCCTTGCGGCACAAACTTACATCCCATTGAAAAATATAGAAGAGTTCTAGCACCACCCTGCGCCTAAGATAATAAATGCCCCTCTGTTTGCTCTGGTTCCTGCTCATACAGATCAGCAGTGCACCACTTTATTCGTAAAGCATTTTTATTGGCTCCAGTCCAGTGAAAGTAAGCCTCCCTGATTGTGTGGAAAATAATGGTGGAGTAGTATCCCTGAAAAACTTTGTGCGTTGACTTTTATATCAATGACTATAATTTCCCTGGAAAACAGAGAAGTCAACTGTGCCATAATTGTAGGGAGCCCATGTATACGTTATATGTAAAGAGACAGAACCTGTCACTAAACAGGAAACTATTTTCTCTTTATGAGGGTGTCCTAAACCCAATGGTATTATTCTCAAGTGAATATGAATGCACACCTGACAATCAGTAAGCATTGGAAGGTTGGGAGTAAGCAAATTGTCAGGATAAAGGCGCTGTTCAAGGTTAGTAGCAATACCACACGTTAACCGTGGTCCGGTGTGGAGCTGTTTTTGGAATGCTGAGGTCACACGTTGCAGTAAAAACTGCATCGCAATTAGTGTTGGGTTGGTTTTAGATGGTATTACTTATTTTAACAAGTGAATGACAGCAAATCAACAGGTGAATGACATTTGTAGAACAGCTTTCTCTTTCAAAATCAAATTCACCCGTTCAGTTCATGTCTATCACCCCTGAAATTGACAAAACTGCACCTAAAACCACCTCAAAACTAATTGCGATGCAGTTTTAACTGCAACCTGTCAGCCGCACCATGAATGAGCTATTACATGTTTGTAGACTGTTTATATGACCGTAACTACTTAACATACATAATTTTCTATATGGAAAAAAACCCTAAAAATTAGATAAATTATAACAATAATATTTTTATTGCCTTAAAATAACCTCAAAGCTGCATTTACTTGCTTTCCTCTGCTTTTCTTTGCCTCATGCAGTGCTCTTTATCTTCCAACCCTTGACCTGTCATTTCACTACTGACAGTAAACTTCATACATAACTCGCCTTGCATGTACTACTAGTTTGTCTCATGACAACTGCGGTCTCCTCTTACACACCCACTACACACCGATAGGTCATTCTTAAACAGCAGAAGGTGAAACCCACAGCCTTGGCCATGATTGGCTGGCACCAACCAACACCCCCAGTGCAAAGTTAAAATACATGAAAGAAAACAAGCGCACACCGGATACCCGATGGTTACAATTAAGCTGACACACATGTGCATACAGTCTGTTAGAAAATACAGACCCCTATTTTTCTTATAGAATAATATAAAAGGCATAATGAACAACACATCAGTATGTTTTTAAGTTAGCAGAGGTTATTTATGACCTTTAGCTTGTAGCTACATTCTCTGGGGGATGGGACTGCTCGCAGATGGAATGCATACATGAATTCCTTCTAGTATACAGTAATCAGATAGGATTTCTACTATTCCTTTTGCTAAACTTTATGTGCAAAATAACAAAGATGGATTACATTTTTGACACTACATTGAGCAGACGCACTTGTTCAGGTAAATATTTGTGTCGCTATCATCTGCCATAAGGGGAAATGAGACTATTGCCTCAGGGTGGCGCTCCTGCAGTAGGGGGCAGCATCAGTACCCTGGGCAGGAAGAAGAGGGAATGTCCATAACACATAATTGGGATTATTTACTGGGGTTCTGATTTCCAAAATTTTCACGATTTGCGCCGCTGTGACAGGTATTTAACTGGGGATTGTGTCGCACGCGATCGGATTTTTGCGCATCTGTGGTGGCATTCATACAATAGAAATGGGAGGTGGGTGGGCCATCGTACGATCCGACTGATTCGGACTCAGGATTTAATATTAAAATTGTGTCGCAACCAATGCACTTACATGTAACAGGAAAAATTAGGTGAACTCCCGCAGACCTGAGCGAGGAAGCGACAGATGCAGGAAATTTGGCGCATGATCTTTGTGAAGCGCGACACAGTGCATTGACGTTGGACAATGCACTTCAGGTGAACTTCGTCGGCCGGGTAAGTAAATGTGCCCTAATATATTGAAAGATAAGTGTCTTTATATTGTACATTCTACCTTAGTTGTAGAACTACAATTCCCTGAACTGAAGTAAAACAGGAGAGGTTTATCTGGGATGTCTGGTCATAAAATATCTCACAATAATTTATAGAATTAATAATATATCTATATAATAATATAGAAAAAAGAAAAATCCGGAGCAGCACTACTGGTTTAAATGGTAAGGTGGTGCAAAGCCGTAAGTTCCGTGGCAAACAGTCTTTTGTAAATAAGTCCAAAAAAATACGCAGCACTCTAAGGTAGTAGTCAAAAACGTGAGGGTGAAGCTTTATTCCATGGCAACGTTTCGGTGGTTTAAAGGAAACCTACCACTTGAAGTGGCAGGTTTCAGATGGAAATACCGAGCACCAACTCAGGGTGAGCTGGTGCCGGAGCTTATTTTTGTTAGTGTTTTTAAACCGCGGTGAAGGAGAGCCGCGCGCATGGTAAGCGCCGAGCGCGTACCTCCCTGCGCCGACTATAAAGTTTAAAAAGTGTTTTAAACCGCGATACCGCGGTTTAAAACACTAACAAAAATAAGCTCCGGCACCACCTCACCCTGAGCTGGTGCTCGGTATTTCCATCTGAAACCTGCCACTTCAAGTGGTAGGTTTCCTTTAATCCACCTTTATCAAGCATAACAACAATCATTACATACCAGCTATTTAAAGGTGCATAGTGCTTCTCATTGGTCAGATGGTGGTAAAGTGCATACAGGTAAGCACGTACAGAAACAACATTAAACGTGAATATTCATGATGACATATTACAATTCAAACATGTTATGTACATTGGCAGTGAAAATTCATAATACAGTGGCGATAAAGTGCAATACTGTCAGGCATTAAAAACAGGAAGTCCCATCTATCGGGATATGACCAGCCCACGTTTCCTTCTCCATTCATAAAGTTGGTACACACCTGTGATTAAAGCACCTGTATAGGCGCGATGTTCAGAGGGAATAGCGGAAGTGTGTGGTGTAAGCATATCATCGGCTCCCCTGTAGTGTCACAGTGGGAGTTACTTCCGGTGAAAATCAGGCGGCAAGAGGCAAAGCGGTGGCCATCTTGGATGAGGGCACGTTCCCAGAACAGACCGGCTGTAGGATAAATGAAGTAAAGTATAAAAATACAGAAGTCGACAATCAGGGCATCAATGGGTGCGCCTAGCGTGTACTCACAGTATACCTGTGAGTTCGCTTTTCGCGGAGGGTCGTCCAGGGGCCCCACCTCCAAATACGATACGATACGATAACCCCACCTCCAAATACCTGTCGCTGTGGTCCTTTTTTCAGGGTATAAGTGCCTAGTGATGGAAAAATGAACAGTTGCGGTGTAGGTGTGTTGAAAAGGGAGACGTGTAAGCGAAATTGGTCCATCCGATGGGGGTATACAATTCTTATTGTCTAAAGAAAGGAAAAAAAAGACAAAATCAGAAGAATACTGGTACAAGGGAAATATCCCATAGGGATGCATATACAGAAGATAACCTATTCCGAAAATCAAGATTACATGGTCACACAATTCTCAATGACACATAATTACGTAATACTTGAGAGGTTAAACTCTATATTCAAGCCATTGTGGTGAAGTGTATTAAGGCGATGGATCCATCTTAATTCACATCTACGGAGTAATAATTCCTTGTTGCCCCCTCGTCTGAGAGGTGGGATATGATCAATGAGAGTAAACCTCAATTGCGATTCCTTATGTTGCATTTCTGCGAAGTGTCGGCTTACTGGTAGATCTATTCTGCATTTGCGAATGGTGTATTGATGGTGAGTGATACGAGTTTTAAAGTCGTTGGTGGTTTCGCCAACGTATTTGAGATCGCAAGGGCAACTGAGCATATATATAACATGGTCACTGTTGCATTTCAAATAGTGGTGGATTTTATAAGTCTGGCTGGCATGTGAGAAGGTCTCCCCTTTGAGCATGAGGGGGCAATTTATACAAGATCTGCATGGGAAACTGCCCTTTCTTGTAGTTCCCATGATACCTCGCTGTGTAATTGTTTTCAAGGGGCCTATATCTGATTGTATTAGGCGATCCCTGATGTTTTTTGCTCTCCTGTAGGATAAAAGAGGAGGACATTTGAATTCAGGTACATTTGATGGATCTCTACTGAGGACTGACCAATGTTTTTTGATGATTGATGTAATGTGATTGCTGCTGTCACAGTAGGTGGAAATGAATGGGATTCTAGAGGTGTATCTTTCTTTTATTCGAGGTGCGAGTAATTCTTCTCTGGATCTTGTTTCGGCTGTAAGCCTATGTTTCTGTATGATTCTGTTCGGGTAACCTCTCTGTCTAAATTTATGAGACATCATTTCCATATTCGTGGAAAGGTGGGCTGTATTACTGGAAATTCGCCTGACCCTAAGAAATTGGCTCAAAGGGAGTGAGTCAAGGATGGTGCGCGGATGATTACTGTCATATCTTAACAGTGTATTCCTGTCTGTAGGTTTCACATTTAACTGACACGACGCGATTGCGCCGAAATCCGATCACGTGCGCCAAAATCCCAGCGGAATTTAGCGCAAAACGGAGAAAGTCGGGAAACCCGACAAAAGTGCGGCCGCACTTTAACTGGCCTGGATTGGACTTGACCTTGCATCTCTGCCGCCTGCCCTGACCCTGTGCCTGAACCTGATCACAAGACTGTCTTCCGCTAAGGTACCTAGACCTTGGTTGCCTCTGCGGGCTAGTCGCACCTGTGGAATGACCTGGTGGTACCCTGCCTTAGTAAATGAGCCCCTGTGTGCATTGAGTGCCGGCTATGATAACTGTCTCCCATTCACTATAATATATTCAGGTTTCAGTACATAATTGACAGATATGGACAAAAATGGGGGCTATTATAAGTAGGGTTTAAAGAAAAGTGTGGGAGGTTGTGTATCTATAGGGGGTCTTGGAAATAAGGGGCTACAGAAGATGGGGTATTTAATATGGGTGGCAATTAAAATAATGGCATTAAAAGTGGGTAAGGCTGTCACGGGCGCCCCTGTGACCCAAGTCTCGGGTCGCAGGCATGCCCGTGTGCCTCCGTGTGCCCCCTCCACTCACCTAGCCACGCTGCAGCGATGATCTCCCTGCTTCAGCACGTGCCGTCTGAGATTTAAGAGGCCAGCGCACACCTAATTGGCGCTGGCCAACTGATTGCCTATAAAGGCTCTACCTGTTCCTGTGACCCCTGCTGGATCTTTGTGCCTACGCCATTGAGAAAGCTTCTCTGCAACATTCCTGAGTATTCCTGCGTTCCTGTTTGTTCCTGCTCCTGAGTCCTGTGTTCCTGCTGCTGAGTCCCGTATTGTTGCGTTCCTGTGTTCCTGCATTCCTGTGTCCTGTGTGTCTGTGTTCCTGTTCCCATCTGCCTGGACCTCCCATTACTGACCCGGATTGGACTTGACTTTGCATCTCTGCCGCCTGCCCTCACCCTGTGCCTGAACCTGACCATGAGACTGTCTTCCGCTTCCCTGCCACAGCAAGACCACCACACTTTGCGGCGGGCTCTGGTAAAGACCAGGTGCCACTTAGATTCCAGTCCCAGGTGTCAGCTAGTATCATCTCCCACGGTTGTCCAGAGGATCCACTGATCCCGAAACCTGACAAAGGCTACATAATATAATAAGTGTCGGCGCTATGAAATGGGGGGCAATATATGTGCAACACCCCTGCCAATGTATAGGCAAGGGGGTAGTTGTGAATAGGGTCCTCTACCTGTCAGGATCCATCTGGTGAGTCTGGGCAACTCACCCAAAGGATAATGTAGGGATAACTCAGGTAAGCTGCAGCTGTAGCCTCGGCCTGGGAAGGCAATAGTTAAAAGGATATAAGATGTTATCCAATTATGTGGCTGTATTGTAAACTGGAGTGTGATTGGAGAGGTGCTACCACCTGACCAGGGGGAGTATAAGGGCCCTTTGCAGTTGGAGCACATGGTCCTTCAGAGTCTGCCAGCAGCCCAGAACACATGGTCTGAGTGAAGAGAGAGATAGAATGTGTAACCCACCTTTAGTGCTGCCACAGAAACCAATCCCAGGAACTGAGTCAGGAAACTCTAATCCAGAGCTGCAGCTTTCACAGTTTGGACACAGCTCCATCTCAATTATCCCAGCCTGCATCTACGACCAGGCTGGTTCTTTATCCCTGAGGACCACTCTCCACGACTACTCCAGTACCAGAATCCAAGTCTGCTCTTTGACCGTTTAGGCCCGTTGCCTGCTACCTGTTGTTCAATAAACAACCCTGAGTTGATTTGTACAACGTTACCTCTGTCTGGTCCAAGGATCTACCGCCAGGTGTCTACCACCATGGGCTTCCCAATCCATTACCCAGGGACTTATCTTACAAACACTCAGGAGTTGCCTCAGGAAGAAACAAGTACTTCAGCCTCTCCCTCCATATTTCTTGCACACACCACCTGTTGGAGACCTGACAGGCTATAGGACAGCCCTCTGGTCCCCATACCAAGCACTGTGACATCCACGTGCCCTTGGCCGCAATCGCCAGCCACTCTGGTATTTTGGGCCCCGGCTGACTGCAAGCCCCAAGAAAAGGCTAGGCTCTGGTTGGGGATGTTGCATATGAGTAATGGGAGCTAAGGTAAATGGGGGCATTACACATAAGGGGTTACAGGAAGCATGCATTATATTATGTGGGGACCACACTCTGGGAATTTATGTGCATGGTCTTTCATAAATATAGGCTAACAATGTTTGATTGGTTGGGGATGACACCTGCCCCTTGCACAGATCAGCTGTTTGCTGTATTAGTACAGTATATGGGATTGGGAGTAGTTGGTTGGAAGCTGTATTTGTAGAAGAAAGTTTTTTTGTCTACTTTGTACAATGGAGGACCAGTCAAATCATTAAAGGACATCACCAAATCAAGGATTGTAAACCAAACATACAGACATATTGGTATGGGCATCCTCTTGCAGGATCTGCTGTTCTTTCATCTAATGCCCTTGTGTTTAAGAAAAAAAGGGCTTTAAAAAGCCTAAGGGTCTCTTGGCTCCATTCATTCCTATGGAGCCTTGAGCCCTTCTGACTCATTTGCATAATTTAAAAAGCCTTTTTTTAAACCAGGGCATAAGAAGCTAAAAGAAGAGCAGATCCTGCCAGAGGGTCGCACACCAGTATGTCAGTGTGCTTGGTTTACAATCCTTGATCTGGTGATAGATGTCCTTTAACTAATAGATTGCACTAGGGAGAATGTCTGGAGATTAGGTCAGGATGCTCTACCTAGCAGTCCTATAACTGAGGGTCTAGTCAGGGAATAAAGAGTTGCAGGGACAGATAAAGGACCAGATTATACAAAAACTGTAATAAATCAATCAACAGATGAGAATTAATAGAATCCTGGACTGAGGACTTTCTGGCTTTTAGGAAGTATGGCCAGGGGGCTGTACAAGTGGGGTCATTATACATGGGGGCTAATTTAAATAGAATCTAAAGAATAGTGATGAATATGATGAATGGCCCATATAAAAAATATGGTGGAAAGTTGTTTCAGATTAGATCAAATCAAAAGACGAGGGGGCACTGTCTCCGTCTGGAGAAAACAAGGTTTAATCACCGGAGGCGACAGGGCTTTTTTACTATAAGAACTGTCACTCTGTGGAATAGCCTGCCTCAGGCGCTGGTCACAGCAGGGACAGCAGAGAGCTTTAAGAAGGGTCTAGATGCCTTTTTACACCTAAATAACATTGATGGTTATGTTATATAGAATTGTTTCCCCTAAATCCCTTCCTCATCCAATCCCTTCCCTTCCTTGGTTGAACTTGATGGACAAGTGTCTTTTTTCAACCGTATAAACTATGAAACTATGAAACTATAATAGCTTGGGGTACAACAGGAAAGGAAGCATTAGAAGGAGGGGCTACAGAAAAAGTTGACTTTGTGTCATCCATTGGAGGACTAGTCAAATCAATAACTGATAGAGATAGCGATATTGTGATCATGTTAGGTAAAAGGTGCAGGATATCCTACCTTAAGGAGCGTTACTAATAAAAATAACCGGACTTATTACTTCTGGGTGGGATGGAGGGGGCACCGCTTTATAGCTCGCCTCAGGGAGCAGAGACTTTAGATTCATTCCTGAAGATAATATTATAGATTGCTGTTGGATAGGGTGTAACAGGCAGTGGAGAACCTGTAGCCAATCTCTGCTGTTGATCTTGTAACATACAATAAACAATAACACAGTGATACAGGATTACTATGGTTTGCAAAAGGTGTTTGAACCTAAAATACTGTCTATTATAAGCCAATGCACCACAATCCAGAGACACATGCAATTATATAGATACATGTACAGTATCTTACATGATCTTATTGAATCGCGGCACAGTGCATTGTCTTTGGAGTTCCCGAAAGTGCATTGTCGGAAGGAGTACCGTATTTTCCGGGCCATTAGGCGCACCGGAATATAAGGCGCAACAGTCCGATGCGCCTTATATATGTAATAATTCCATATATAAGGCGCATCGGACTATAAGGCGCAGGGTCGGGGGCGTGGCGGAGGTCCGGGGGCGGAGCGGAGACCCGACGGGACGCGACGCCGAGAAGAGACGCGGAACGCGGGGAAGGTGAGCGGGGAAGGTGGAGAATGGAATACTTACATAGGTCCCCGCTTCCGGAGACAGCAGATCTCCAGCGGGAACTGCAGACCACGCGGCAGAAGTTGTTCGTGCCGCGTGGTCTGCAGTTCCCGCTGGAGATCTGCTGTCTCCGGTAGCGGGGACCTATGTAAGTAGGGTCCGCTGCCCTCATATAGGGCGCACCGGACTATAAGGCGCACTTTGGATTTCCAAGGAAATCCAAGGCTTTTAAGTGCGCCTTATAGTCCGGAAAATACGGTAAGTAAATGTGCCCCGGGGTCTGCAACACACTTCTGTCGGACTTTGCATGATAAATGTGGTGCACGGTCCGACTGTACACAGCAACGCCAATTTCAGTGCAGAAATTTTTGTAGCATCAGGCATAGTTTAGTCGCACCACAAATGAGTCACATGCAACACAAATGAGTCCCAGACACTTCTTAAATACATGTGCAAGCAGTTTGCGCATAAAAGAATGTGCAAAGTCCACCAGAAAACTGGCGCATGTCCCTTAGTAAATGTGCCATAATGTTTTTTTTTTGAGCTATGGATTTGACCCACTAATTTAGCCTTTACAACACAAACCCCCAGGCTTCCCATTTCAGGCATTCACCTGCTTACACGCTCCATGTTGTACCTCTTTAAGTGCTATGGACAAGTGCTACAACAGAATTCTTACATTGACTGTTTTTGCAATTTTTTTCAGACCTACCACACTTTTTACTTATTCATGCTAATGCTGGATTTATCAAGGCATTCCATATGTGCATATTTATGATGTGCGACTTTCTAGATAGTTTCAAATTTATACCCAAATCCACAGCATAGGAAATAGTTTAGAACGGGTTATGCACTAACCGGCAACTATTTTGTGACTTTACACATAAAAAGTCGCCAATACACTGCCAACAGCTCGTATTCCAGATTGATGAAACTGCCTAACCACCATGATAACTCTGGCTTGCACATGAACTCCTAAGAAAATATATAAATGTCTCAAACTGCCTACCTAATGATAAATCGCCCCAGCGCGTCTCTATTCTTCCCAACTCTTTATACTGTACTCTACAAGGCCAAAGGCTGTGTACTACGACGTTGAACTATTTTTCCACTGAAAGTTTTTTTTACGTGTAATGTTACATCAGCATTTCATTATGCAGAAACAGCCGTTCTGCACAGCTTCATTTAACCCACTCCTAAACAAGTCTTATTAACTCATTTTTTCACTTAAAAGTTTTCTATTATATTTCTGGAACTCAAATGGTAAGTATTCAACATTAAAAATATATAGGAAGAAAGTATTGCTGCAATGGCCATGTATACATTTTTTACTGTTGTATACAAGTTTTTAGACTATGTCAACTAAATACTATAGTTCAGGGAATTCATTTTACTTATCCTTGTTTCAGACCTACTTCATCTTTCATGGGGAAATTTGAAGCGTTGCAGTTTTCACTTCTCTGGGTCACAAGCAGCTTCTTTACTTCCTAAATATTTGTAGAATAGGTAATCTTTAAAGAAAAATATCTGGATTTAACTGGTTTTGAAGCATATTGAACATAACATACACAGTCTTCCTCTTTTATGGTCCGTATCTTTCATGGAGCTAATTTAAAAGAGGAAGGAGAGTTTTCATATCCAGTTTGTGAAAATAATTTTTAGCCTCACAATTACTACGGATCGGATATCAGTGGCATTTATTTGGAACAGGAACATCTACTTAAGGACACCCAACTTACAGACAACCCATAGTTACAGGCAGACCCCTCTGACCTCTGGTGAAGCTTTCTGAATGCTTTACTATAGCCCCAGGCTGCAATGATCAGCTGTAAAGTGTCTATAATGAAGCTGTATTGATAATCCTTGGTCCCATTACAGCAAAAAATGTTTAAACTCCAGTTGTCACTGGGGCCAAATTTTTTTTTGTCTGGATCTACAATTATAAAATATACAGTTTCAACTTACATACAAATTCAACTTAAGAACAAACCCCCAGAAACTATCTTGTACGTAACCTGGGGACTGCCTGTACTATAAATTCACAGACAACAGAAATCTCGGATCCAGATAATTCTATTTCCATAAATGAAGTTGTTAAAGAAGACCTGTCACCAGGATTTTACCACCTTGACTAACAATGCATACTGATAAAGGGTTACAAGTCCTCCCCATATCACCTAAATTTAGCTGCCAGGGAGGAACTGTACCTTAATTACAGTCATTTTTCAGATATGCAAATTAGCTTTTCTGACTCATGTCTTCTGGCTTTGACTCTTCTCTCTCCTGGGCTGCCAGTGAACCACGCCCCCTTATTTTGACAGCTCTGCCCTGTGTTACAGAGTGACATCATCTCAGGCCCTTTAGCCTCCCAACATTAGTAGACTGTACCCTCACTGTACTGTACTGTATGTATCTAATGACATAAAAATCACAGCAGCGTCCATAAAGGATGGAGAGGAAAAGAAATCTATGGAGGCTGCTGTGATTACATGTCATCAGATACCTACATTGCAAATTTTGCAAAAGTAAAGGGCACAGGACCTTTGAGGTCATTACCCTGGTCACATTACATGAACTGATGAATAGTAAGGAGGCATAAGGCATTGGGAATAGTAGATGGGAGGGGATTTTTTTCCCACATGCTGTACTTCATTTTAGTAGTAAAATTTTGTCTGATATGTTTTGAGTTTATTTACATAAAAAAAGGGAAAATGATGAATGTTTCGAAAAATTTGCCAGTTTCCAAATCACATTTTCAGGCAGATAGATTTACCACCCAAATAAGTTGCTGAATAACATTTCCCATATGTCTACTTTACATTTTCATAATTTTGGAAATGTCTGGATAATTTATTTTGATGTCACGTGGCTTACAAATTAAATATCGCTTTTCCGTATTTGCATAATTGACTATTTTGAGGATAAATACAGTTTTGAATGAAATTTTACATATTTAGCATCAAAACCCCCTATATAATCAACCCATTTTCAAATATGCACCCCTCAAACTATCAGAAACAGCTTTTAGGCAGATTGTTAACCCCTTGAAATCTTCGTAGTAATTAAATCAAAATGGGGGTGATATTTAGAATTGTCGGTGACACGTTAACTTGGCCCTAGAATTTACAAATTTCCAAAAGATAAAAATAGAAAACCCACCATACAATTTGCTACAATCTCCTGAGTACAGAGACCCACCACATGTGGCAGTTACTTGTTTTATGGGCGCACAGCGAGGCGCAGAAGGGAAGGAGCGCCCTGCAGCTTCCAGGATTTTAGTTTCCTCATTGGCCCCTTTTGTAATTTTAGCTTTTTTGTTATTGGGGCCATGTGACAGCAATTTTTTTGCGGGATGAAATCCTTTTTCCAGTTTTACCATTTTTGGATTGGTTTCCCCTATTGTTGAAAATGTAGAAACTTTTTTTTGAGGTCAGGAGTAGAAAAGCATTAATTCTGTACTGGCTTTTTGCTTTTTTTTTTGGTGTTCACCGTATAACCTAATAATCATGTTATCATTATTCTATGGGTCAATACGATTACAGGATTACCATACTTGAATATTTTTTTCTTATGTTTTACTAAATTTGCCAAATAAAACCCTAAAGTGAGGAAAAATCTATCATTTGTTCATCGCTGTCTTCCAAGTGGCATGACATTTTTACTTTTTTGGCTACAGAGCTGGTTGATGGCTTGTGCGGTGGGGACGATCGTGGGGCAGAGACTCCTAGAGTGCAGTTAAAATGGCGCGGTCACATGTGGTTAACAGGTTAAACACCTGCGACCGGAGCCCACTCCGATCGCAGGTGCTACACTGGGATGTCGGCTGTCAGTTACAGCCGGCACCTTGTGTATCCCGATGCCTTCTCAGTTCAGATCTTGAACTGAGCCGGCATCAGCTCAGTGTCCAATATATCGGACGCTGAGCGCTATATCAGTCCGCTCAGTCTCCGATATATCAGACACAGAGCGGGAAGGGGTTAATTGGGCTCTATAGGATCCTGTCACTAGCTGTATATGTGTGAAAATGTGGTGACAGGTTCCCTTTAAGCAGATGCAAAACATTTATCAGGAATTGTGTGCCAGTTTTCTGGCGTACAATCCCTGAAATAAGTGCAATTTCCTATTCTCTTTAGGCACCTATTCCCTCCTAATGCAACTCCCACACCAAGTGGCCATTTTGGGGTGTGAAGCAGAGGTATAGCCGGCGGATCAGTGGGCCAGGGCAGGCCCTTCCTGCACCTGTGCCTGTTCAGACTGTCACGGGTGCCCCTGCAACCCATATCACGTGTATCTTTGTGTGCCGCACCGTGTAACTCACCTGTCCCGGCACCAACGGCGGTCCCCGCGTTTTCCCGTGTCCTAGGGCTTCGCACATGCCGACTCTTTAAAATTTAAAGCGTCAGCGCAACGATAATTGCCGCTGGTTAGCTGCCCCCCCTGATAAATTCCAGCTCCTTCCTGTGTCCCCTGCCGGATCTTTATGCTTCCATGCCTGAGAGAAAGCTGTATTCCAAGCCCTCTGCGATTATCCTGATTTCCCGTTGTGACCTCAATTCTGTTCCTGATTCTGTTTCCGTGCTGCCTGTCCTAACCTATCGCTACGTCCCCGACTCTAATCCTGTGCTGCCTGTCTCGACTTCCTGCCTGTCCCCAACCATGACTTTGCCTTACGTTTAAGCCTTGGCTGCCACCTCAGACGAAGTCGCGCTTGTGGAACAACCTGGTGGTACCACACTGCAACAAGTCCAACCTGCTTTGTGGCGGGCTCTGGTGAAAAATGGCTACCACTCAGACTCCGGTCCCAGGTGTCGGCCCAGGTCATCGTCCACGGTGGTACAGAGGATCCACTAGCATCGATCCTGACACAACCCTTGGCTCCACCAGTGCAGCGCCACCACCTTGTGGATTTATCAGCAGTTCATCAGAGCTCCCAGATTAATCTGCACAAAGCCGGGGAAAGGCGAGGCGTGGCATTATCATAAGCTGCCACACTTATCACCAGCATATGATAAATTTGCCCCATGGATTTCTATTAACGCCTGTTATGAAGAATGGGACATATGAAGTCATTTTTGCAACAAATCTTCTACATGATAAAAAATGATAAGGGGTATGGAGGGTCTTAGTTATGTGGAAAGATTAAACCAACTAGATTTACTTAGTCTGGAAAAGAGACGACTACAAGGGGACATGATTAATTTATTTAAATATATGAATGATCCATACAAAAAATATGGTGGTAAATTGTTTCAGATTAAATCAAATCAAAAGAGGAGGAGGCACTGTCTCTGTTTGGAGAAATCAAGGTTTAATCATCAGAGGCGACAGGGCTTCTTTACTAGGAGAACTGTCAATCTGTGGAATAGTTTGCCTCAGGCGCTGGTCACAGCAGGGACAGCAGAGAGCTTCAAGAAGGGTCTAGATGCCTTTTTACACCTAAATAACATTGATGGTTATCTTATATAGAATTGTTTCCCCTAAATCCCTTCCTCATCCAATCCCTTCCCTTCCTTGGTTGAACTTGATGGACAAGTGTCTTTTTTCATCCGTATAAACTATGAAAGAACTATGAGGACATATTTTTTAAGGGCCCATTCAGGTGGGATTATCAGTCTTCACTGTTTTAAGTCCACATGTTGTTTGTTTTGTATCGGCATCCTCTATTTTCCCATCCGTATGGTATCCATTATTTTCGCTTCTTCATACAAACAAAACTCAAAACGCTGGATATGGGTCCCCCAATGGGTCAGTATGCTATTGAAATCATGGATAGCATAAGGTCCTAAAAAACGCCTATTTGAATGATTCCTAAAAATGTGTCCACTTTTAGGGGTCATGGCCTTTGAATCCCCTTCACCTATATCCAACCAAGCTACTGTGAGATGTGCTGGGAAAAATTCCCTCCTGCGTAGCCCGATAAATCAAGAGGCTCCAGCCTCCGATCCTATGGAATCTCTCTCCCCCTAAAACCTTTGGCTTATCACTTTCATTCAACTGTTTCGCTGATGGCGGACACAGACACCGGACCTACTCTGTCCCCAATAGCCCATGTTCTATTGGTAGCTGAACATAATCCTTAATTCCTGGTTGGTGTGTGCCCTACCAACGCTCTCTGAAATAATCTTTCAGGTCAAGCTCTATCTGGAAGTTGATAGATTGGAAGCAATACAGAAGGGAGGCAACCAGAGCAAATCCTTCTTCCGAAAAGTTCATATCAATACATGAAGTTTCACTACACCAAATGGTACCTCATAGAGGACGTTGAGGGCACATTGGGTAGACTAAAGATACCAAACTGATACACACCTGAGCCCTTAAGGCTTATAACTTCTATCATTTAGACTAGTCTACTTGCCTAAACATAGCACAGCATCTCCAAAACCTAACCCCAAGCCCCCATATAATATCTATGTCATTGTGTGTCATGTGGAAGGTCAGTGGTGGTATGGACATGGAGATTACATGCAGTAATTTGAATCTCTACCCAAACTTGTTTGCATGTCCATTTCTTGAATTGTGCTGCTTTCTTCATTTTCTTGATGTATTCGGTGTGCAATATTTATTTCTATGCCAGGTGCTACCAGGTGAAACAATATTCTGCGGCATGCAAACTTTCACATTTGCACCTTGAGCAGTGCAGATTTATGAAGACCGTGCGTCAGTTTTGATGAATTTACACACTCCACAGAAAAGAAGCACATAGTACAGACTGCAATAGTTTGGATAAATGTGGACAAGCAATTATTTTATATCCTCAATTAAGCAGACAAAAGTAGAGACGACAATCTTTTAACCTTTTGATTCAATGATGCACATCTTGTTTCTAATAATCAAAATGAAATTGCATGTTGCTGTATGCAGAAAATACTTGATCTGATATTAGTGTTTCCAAAACAGCATGTTAACTGCTGGCATAGGATGACATGAAAGCATGTGCCAAATAACCTTCACATTTTCTGTGGTTCCAGTGATTTTATCAGGAACATGATAGATTGCTATTGGTGCCTGCTGGACCTGTGTGGGTCAAGCAGTAAGTGGTAAAAGAAACTTTCTTATATGGTAATTATCTCCATTTTATTGTCCTTAAAGTAAATTTACCATCAAGAATGATGAACAATGGGGCAGTTTTTAATGGATCCAGGCACTGAGACTGTGGTAATCTTCTTATATATGTTATCCATGGCTTCCTACCTTAAAAATTCAACTTTTAAAATTATTCTAAGGAGCCAGAAGGACTCTGGGGGTGTTATCTGAGTCCTTGATTTTGATGGTAGATTTCCTTTAAAGGGGTTTGCCCTTGAAAGAAAATTTAAATCCCCTAGTGATGTTTACACAATAAAGATAATTTTAACCCCCTTACTTTAAAATGTTTAGTACCATTATACAGGCGGTCCCCTACTTAAGAACACTCGACTTACATACGACCCCTAGTTACAAACGGACCTCTGGATATTGGTAATTTATTGTACTTTAGTCCTAGGCTACAATAATCAGCTGTAACAGTTATCACAGGCGTCTGTAATGAAGCTTTAGTGTTAATATTGATTCTTATGACAACCCAACATTTTTAAAATCCAATTGTCACAGAGACCAAAAAAGTTCTGGCTGGGAATACAATGATAAAATATACAGTTCCGACTTACATACAAACTCAACTTAAGAACAAACCTACAGACCCTATCTTGTATGTAACCCGGGGACTGCCTGTATAGGCCATTATATTCAGTAAGAAACTCAGGTGGTATGTGAGGGTATGAGTCATGTAAAGGCAAGGGCTGAACTAGGAAAGACTGGGCCCCATAGCAGATTCCTGCATGGGCCCCCCTTCCACATAAAAAATATACATAAAAATTTGTAGGATCCTTGCTTTACTACAACTTATATAATTACATTAAGTAATACCGTTTTGATGTATTATATACAGGCAGTCCCCGGGTTACATACAAGATAGGGTCTGTAGGTTTGTTCTTAAGTTGAATTTGTATGTAAGTCGTAACTGTATATTTTATTATTGTTACCCCCAGCCAGAACTTTTTTGGTCTCTGTGACAATTGGATTTTAAAAATTTTGGGTTGCCATAAGAATCAGGATTAACACGAAAGCTTCATTACAGACACCTGTGATAACTGTTATAGCTGTTTATTGTAGCCTAAAACTAAAGTACAATAAATTACCAATAGCCAGTGGTCCGTTTGTAACTAGGGGTCGTATGTAAGTCGAGTGTTCTTAAGTAGGGGACCGCCTGTATATATACATTTATATACTTATACACACACATAAAGCTCTACACTCCTACACACACATTAATACACTGTTACGCACATATACACACATATATATATTTATACACTTACACATACATTATATACAAACACATATAGTATATACACATATATGTATACGCATTTATATGTATGTACAGTATATACACATCAAATGCAGACATAATATATACAGACATTCTGTATAGTACATATACAATATAAACACAGAGGGAAATTTATCCTGCGGCGGCAGACAACACTTAGCCCCGTGCCTGCCCCCTCCACCGGCCACTGCACCTCTCAATGCCCCTCCACACTCACATGGCGTAGAGATGGCATAGTCACGATTTTAATTGCAAATTCTTGCACTGCGCAAGAATTTGTGATTATGTCAATGCTTATTTGGCAGGAAGCAAACAGTGATAAATCTACCCAATGTAGTTTACATACATAATATACTTAGACATACAATATATACACATACCAGTACCATATTCACACATACATACATATAGCATATACACACATACATACAGTAGACATCATACATACATAAAGTATATACACACCATACATCATATACAGACATACCTACAGAATATAGACATCATACACACATACACATAGCATATACACACCATATACACCATATAGTATATATGCACACACACACACATATATATAATTACCAGAAAATGTATCTTCTCTGCGGCCTCCGGAATGATTGGCTGATGAGCACTTGTGGTGCTTGGGATCTTCCCTCTCCTTGGGCCTAGTCCGTCTGCTCCTCAGTCCCCGGGATGGTGCAGTTTCCTGGGCAGCCTGTGTTGTGTGCTGTGTGGCTGCTGCCATCCACCAAGGCCCTGTCGGCTCAACAGTGTTGTATTCAGATTCAGATCTGGTGGGGCCCTACTCTGGGCAAGAGGAGTGGCGACCGCATGAACTCACGCCATACCTGCGCCTCCTCTGTTGCTCCCTGTGGTACTATCTATCCGGCCTGGAGGGGACCATGATCCACAGAGACCTGAACCACTTATTTCTCCTCTCTGCATCGGATATAGTGAAACTGGGCCGCATTCGGGCACTGGAGGATGGAACCCTGGACCTTTTCTGTCCCGTAGCAGCTGCTACGGCTGTAGTTATGCCCCTGTGTAAGGGCCAAAAGAGAAAAACATTGATGGTCTCTGAATCATGGACGGTGCAGTTTCCTGTCTCATGTACCAACCATGATACTGCCGATGGGACTCTGTGTATCATAGTAAGAAATGATTCTAGCTGGGCCACTTCTGCATTAGGCAGTAAGAAAATTCCGCCTCAGGCGGCAGATGCAGAGACCTGTAGAGTGCGGTAGAACAGATGTGGGTGATTAAGGCACTCACGCAAATCACCCACCAGCCAGGATGCAGGCGGCGTTTGCAAAGAAGCGCTGCCTGTATCTATCTATGGCAGCAGTATATAATAAATAGGAGAGGGAGATTTAAATATTGGGACTAGATCCTGAATAAATTTTATTAAGGGCTCTATATATGACAAAACCTGGCGGAAGGGGGGCATAACTCACTATAGTGTCCATTATTATAATGGGAGTGGGGGATTCTATATATAAGTATTCTTTATAACTAAACTGGAGGTGGATTTTTTTTTTTAATAAAGGAAGGATATTAATTGAACTGGGGGGAGCCCTGATGTGCTACTGTATTTAACTTGGGGAAAATATCGCCTCAGGTGGCAAATGCCCAATCCCTGAGTGAGGCGAAGAAATTTGGGGCCATAATGTGGGCGATTCGGGTGGCCACTGCTGCTTGAATTTTCCACATGAAAAATCAATTGTGCCTGTCTCATCTGTCCGTGCCGCTCTGTTGCTCTGGAGGACGTCACGCTGCCTGCGTCCCTTCACAGAGCACAAGGCAGCTGAAGAGCCGAGGTGAGTTCATTGCTTTATTATTTTTATAAAAGGGAGGCTGTATATACTAGAAAACGGGGGGCTGTATATATTAGAAAACGGGGGGCTGTATATATTAGAAAACGGGGGGCTGTATGTAATAGAATATTGGGGCTGTATATATTAGAAAAGGAGGGCTGTTTATATTAGAAAAGGGGGACTGTATGTATTAGAAAAGGGGGGGGCTGTATATATTATATAAGGGGGGCTTTATATATAAGAAAAGGGGGGCTTTATATATTAGAAAAGGGGGGTTGTATATAATATAATAATGGAGCTGTGTAAAATATAGTAATTGGGGCTGTATATCATATAATAAGGGGGCTACATATTATTTAAGGGGTTGTATATAATAGAATACGGAGCTGCTTATTTTATAATAAACTGGCTGTATATAACAGAGGCTGCATATTATATAATAAGGGGGTGGTGTATATTATATAATATGGGAGGTGAGCTGGACATTAAGTAACCTGGGGGTGGCTTTTAACCATAATTTAACTACCTCTTATATAATCAAGGTAGGCTGTATATAATATAACTTGTGGGTAAAGCATTATATGGGAGGGGGTTGTATCCAATATAAATATAGGAGGGGGCTGTATTTAAAAGGGGGGTGGTTTATATGGGGTACTGTATTTAATTTAAGTGAGTAGGGGCATGATTTAAATACAATTTTGGGGCAGTAAATCTTTATATAGTTAAACATGGGAGAATCTGCATATAGGGGTCAGATTATAATTAAACTAAATGAGCTGTATATACCGTATATTCCGGCGTATAAGACGACCTGGTGTATAAGACGACCCCCCTACTTTCCTGTTTAAAATATAGAGTTTAAGATATATTCGCCGTATAAGACTACCCCTTTTCCAACGCATACAGTAGTATACAGCACAGCCCCCAGTAGTATACAGCACAGCCCCCAGTAGTATACAGCACTGCCCCCAGTAGTATACAGCACTGCCCCCAGTAGTATACAGCACTGCCCCCAGTAGTATACAGCACAGCCCCCAGTAGTATACAGCACAGCCCCCAGTAGTATACAGCACAGCCCCCAGTAGTATACAGCACTGCCCCCAGTAGTATACAGCACTGCCCCCAGTAGTATACAGCCCAGCCCAGCATTAAAAAAAAAAAAAAAACTTATATACTCACCCCGATGTCCGCGCCGTCTTCTTTCTTCTACCGGGCGCCGCCATTGATCTTCCCCGGCAGGTGCTTAGTATGACGCGCCGCTGCTGACGTCATACTAGGCGCCGACCCGGGGATAGACATGGCGGCGCCCAGCAGAAGAAAGAAGACGACGCGGAAGACTGAAGACAGCACAGCGCGGACATCGGGGCCAACGGAGGGTGAGTATTTTCCCCCCGATGCCTTTTTGAGGCTGCCGGCAGCTTTTTGAGGCTGCCGGCAGCCATCGCTGTGCAAACACCCGCGATCGGTGCTAGCACCGATCGCGGGTGTTACCGGTAAGCCTTTGCTGCAATATGCAGCAAAGACTTACCGGCTATGGAGAGGGCTCAGCCCGTGAGCCCTCTCCATGCACCGGTACCCGCCGTATAAGACGATTACCGGCGTATAAGACGACCCCAGAGAAGACAGAAGATTTTTCTGTCTTCAAAAGTCGTCTTATACGCCGGAATATACGGTAATTTAATTGGGAGAGCGGAGCTTTTATTATAAATGTTTAAATAAATGAAGAAGGGCAACACTGAGGATTCTATATCCACTCCACCCCACTGTGTGTGTGTGTGTGTGTGGTGGGGGCAGAGAGGTCTGTTGTGTCATGAGAGGTGTACAGTATATGATTTAGTAGCTCTTTTATTTTGGTGAATATATACTGTAAGTGACTGTGGTATATTATTGGTGCAGTGCGGAGATGTAGACATCTGCCAGCAAATTCAACAGTCCTGAGTGGGAGAAAATATAATGATGTCATCTTCCTGATGGAGCAGATCGTCACCTGTGAGGTACTAGATGCCACTATCTGTGTCACTGACCGGATAGTGGCTGTTAGCATGTATGGTGTCACAGAGGGCCAGTTACTAATTTTGTATTGTCAGCATTTTTTTATCAGGTTGTAAATGCTTTTTAAAAATGTGGAAATTCAGTGGGCCGAACATATCCTGGAAGCAGGGAAGGTCTGGTGTTGGGGACGAAGGTGGCATTTTAATTTTCGCCTCCGGCAGCAAATATCCTAGAATTGTCCCTGGGTACTGGATGCCACTAATGTCTGTGTCACTAACTGACCACTAGTGTGAGACAGCAACAGCATCAAATTTGGATTCTTTACCTACTTACAGTATGATCAGCACCAGCATTGTCACCAACAAGTTGTTCTCTGCAAAAAGATAAAGCTTAAAGAACTATAAGAAAATGCCTTAGCCATCCCATACTTCTATTTTTATCACAATTTTTGTATTCATGAATTTTTATCCATACAAGAAGATGTAACAATTAGGGTCATTTATCTTTATTTTTCTCTCTTTTTTTCTATCTTATTTGAGCCTTTTTTTGGCGCATTGCAATTTTTGCCCCTTTTTGGGGACTTTTTGAAATGTGCACCAAAGTCTTTCATGTTTTTCATCAATAAGACACATTTATGGACTATGGATTATCTTCCCGATGTGCTAAATGTGCCGAATTACATTTATCATGTCAAATTGTCTCTACAACATTTTTTGGCGCATACTTAAGGAAAACATAGAAAAAGTGACTTGAGACAATTGTAAAGAATTTTTGAGACATTTGTAACAAATGTTGTAAAAAGAGATCTGAAAAAAAATTAACACAAGGAAAAAGTGAGATAAGATAAATGGACCCCAATGAGTCACATCTCCTTTTTTTTCTTCATTTTTGCACAGATAGCTAATGCTACATGGAAATATTACCTTTATATTCTTAGACCACGTTTACAGGATGCATTTTCATTGTGATCAGGCAAAACACATCCAAAAGCAGAAATAAACCGCTATCCATCCTCTATCCAATTTTCATTTCCACCTAAATATGACTCCAGCATCCCCCCTAACCCTTGTGATGACATTAGGAAGGCTAAGTGTAAGTTAATGTCCTTTTATGACCGAGGCGGGTCAGTAGGGGCTACATGGGCCGTGGAGTAACCTTCAACCCCGGAGCTGTCTCGGGCTACTCTACGCCCCCCAGTAGCCTTAGAAATGAATTTGCATACTGACAAATTCAATTTTATTTCTGCAGCAGCTGCATCATTGGATTAGTGAAAAACGTTATGCAGCTGCTACCTGTATGGGGAATCTACCATGGGGAATCGCTGAGGAAGTAGATCTTCCCCATTGTGGATTTCTTTTATTCCTCAAACACCAGATATATTGAAAAGGAAAAACAACTAGGATTCATCTGAACAGCAGAAAAAGGCAAACAGATAAAAAGCAGGTAGAGGGACCTCATTTTCACTAAACACAGGTTGCAAAAGCCCATTACAGCTGGATTGCAAATATGCCTTTCTGCTTTCTCTAAGCATATGCATTACAATATAATTGCATTGTGTGTTATAACTTACCTTGCACCCTCACAGAACCCTCTATGTAGTCCCAGGGGTTGGGTTTTGGTTTGGATGCATTTCAAAAACAACATGTGTCTGTGCTACAGACTGCTCAGCTCTTGGCCCCCACCTTTGTGGTCCTGTATAGCTCCCTACTGTTGTCAGCTCACAAAACTGTGAACTCTGTGAAGGAGCAGGAGGGAGAAGCTGTACAGGAGCACAAAGGTGGGGCCAAGAGCTGAGCAGTCTGTAGCACAGACAAGTCACATGTTGTTTTTTTAAATGTATCCAAACCAAAGACTACACAGAGGTTATAACACAGTTATAACACACAATTATATTGTAATTCATATGCTTAGAGAAAACAGAAAGGCATATTTGCAATGCAGCTGTAATGGGCTTCTGCAACTTGTCTTTGGTGAAAATGCGGTCCTGGTGACCGGTTGCCTTTAAGATATATGTGCCCATTGAGACTCCCATATATAGATTTGGTTCAGTACCTTCACTTTGGGCCAAACTTTCAGCTAAACAAGAGTTCCGTTGAAGTTAATGGGGACCCTGGCTAGGGAAAGTACTTAAAAGAAGCAACTTGGTGCTTGTCCGGTCTCCAGGTCCCAAACCTGCCAAATTTGGTACGGAACCAAACTTTGTGCTCATCACTACTCCTAAATAATACTGTAATAATAATAATAATAGTAATAATAATAATCATATAGTGCCCTCTTAATTCATCTTATTATATGCAGTGTCCACTATTGCCCCTTCTATCAAATTTAAATTCAGTACCTTCTCTTTAATTATATTACATGCCCACCTCTAAATAAATATCAGTATTTAAATTATTTATATTATTTTTTTTAGGAAAATCAAATTTACAGTTAACATTTCTAATCTCTTTCTGGCATGATCAAGCAAAGTTCGGTCTGGTCTGTTCAAAAGGCAAAAACAGGTCACGTTCAGATATCAGCCATCACTTTTATGTCTGTTGAAATAATGAAGCAATAATTGTCAGTTAATATTCTGCCATGAAACAATCCTTTAGCATAACCTGTTACCTAGATTGCCTATCAGGTTTTGCAATAAATAATTTTTTTTGTTTGATGCAAACTTCAAATGACTGCTGAACTCCAACTAGGGAAAAGAGCATGAACGACCTCTTAGACGAGGGAGAGGACAAAATGTATGAGATGGCACCAGAACAAGTAACGTAAGATAAAATCCATCCCCTGCAAGAGTGTGAATCTATGAGTAAGAGGCAAGCATTTGCAGGGGGCGAGAGTTAGGGTTCATACCTTCATAGGCTAGCGCCAGCATATGTTGAATGGGCCCCTATGTATTACGGTAGTGTGTATCCTATATTAATGGCACCAGAGCTACACACGACACAGTGGGGCTCATTTACTAAGGGTCTGCTGCCCACGGTTCCATTGGGTTTCCCGAATATTTCCATTTTGCGCCAAATTGCCCCCAGTTTTTGCCGCACATGATCGGATTGTGACGCATTGGCACCGGCTTGTAATGGAAAGAAATGGGGGGGGGGATTTAAAAACGGAATTGTGTCGCAAGATCAAGCACTCACATGCTACAGGAAGAAGAAGGTGAACTCTGGCAAAACTCAGTGCGGAATTGATACATGCAGGAAATTGGACGCATACCTTAGTGAATTGTGGCAGACCCGAATCCTCGTCGGACATCGCACCGCGGGATTGCGACAGGACCGCGTAAGTAAATCTGCCCCAATATGGTTGGCATGGTGAAGAAGCAATTGACTGAACTTTAAAGATTTATGTTTCCAGGGGTATTCCCATTTAGACAATATTCTTAAATATACTTAGGTTAACAAAATAACACATTCTCTGATTCATTGTTATTAACATTTCACAGATGAAATTCCAACCTGTCTCTATCAGTCCTGGTGTAAACAATTTGGTTGCTTTCTATGGTCAGAAAGGCAGATTCATCTCATGAATAGCTTCTCCTTTCTGCACACTGCAGTGCTCTCTGCCTCCAGCCCTCCCCCCTGTATTACAAGACCAGCTCAGACACAGACACTTCCTGCCGGCAAGCAGCAGAGTGCAGGGACTTAGTCCATAAACTATAGAGAAGATAAAATCTTTATATCAGGGAAGGAGGTATAGCAGGCTGACTGTGTGTCTCATAGCGGAAATGTAGCAGTGCTGAAGTGTGTCATTATGTTTAATATTCATTTCATAGATCTTATAGGCACACATTTACTAACGTCCCTGCACCAGTTTTCTATTGGACTTTACACATTCTTTTCAATGCAAACCGCTTGCACTTGTATTTAGGAAGTGTCCGAGACACATTTATGGCACACACAACACTTTTTGAGCGCACAATGCACTATAACCAAAGGGGCACAAAATTCTGCACTGAAATGTGCATTCCGGTACACAGTCGGACCATGTGCCCCATTTAACATGCAAAGTCTGACAGAAGTGTGTCTCACGCCCCCATTTTGAAGGTGCACAAAAAAGAAAATGAATGTGTGTCACAAATCATGAATCTGGCGCCCTTTGCCCACTACACAGGCAAACTGAACATAGTACAGTTTGCACTGGTTTTAGTAAAATGTGGGCCATCATCTCTGTTGTGTCTCATCTCTCTTTTTCTATGTGTCAGATACTAGTAGAATGTTAAGAAGCTAAATGAAAGTGTATATAAACCTGTAACCTGATAATTTAAGCACATTGTCAGCACACAGCGTCTCATAGTACAGAGGAATCATGAAGTGTCTGCTTAGGGAGTCCCCGCTCCCAATCTGGAATTTTACACTGACCATAACTAGTAAAATTGTAAAGTAAGGGGGTTAAAATGACCTTTATTGTGTATACATGACTAGGGGTGAAAATTTGAGAACTCTCTTTTATAGGCAAATACTTGCATTTTAAAGGAAATCTACCATTGAAATTAAACATAATAAACCAGGGACACTTTTTTATATATGTTATTCATGGCCACCTTCTTTCTTAAATCAACTTTAGTTGATGTTAGTGAGCGAGAACAAGTGTCCCTAGTCATCTTCAGCTAATCCACTGCTATTAATGTAACAGAATTGTGTGCTTTGCATTTATACAAATTTGTAACATTTGCAAAATGTGGGGCAGATAAGCACAAGCAAAAAAAAAGACAGTTTATTCTGTCTGCGGTGTTTAAAATGTTGGTTCTTCAGCTCAGATGGTTGTGTTCTTGTCCACAATAAAAGTGTATGGCTCCCGATTCTGGCATGGTGAGCACACTGTGACCGAGTCAGGCTGCGCTCTACAAAATATAGGACATGTCCTATATTTTGCCAGATTTGTGGTGCGCCCACTCATCTGCCTATGGAGGGAGGAGGGCTGAAAAGCGCTCACCCCTCCCCCTTATCCTCTGTGCTCGCCCAGGATCTGGTCTGGGCGAGCAAACGGCTATCTGAATGTACCCTTAGGCATACATCATCCATAGGTTTGTACCTACTGAACTTATTTCACATGTCATTAAGTACATATCTGCTTGGTTGAGCATATGCATGGGCACGTCTGATGGCTCCAAAGTGAAATTTTATACACTGTAATTTTATTTTGAAATTTTCATACATGTTGAAAGGCTGCATGCATGGGATAGAGTGGATGTGTAAAGTAGTGGTTAGAACTGGTTAATAACTGGAGGAATAGAATGTGAAACTGCACTTAATCAGTTTCTCAATACACACTGGATAGGTATATCAGCCTTCAGATTTAATACATGTTTTCACAGTCAGCTTGCTTTGTCTACAACTAGAGGGTTTACAAGAGCTCATGTGGTATTCTTTGTTTTCCAACTCAATAAAGTTTTATAATGTAAGTAATGTAGTACTGAATAGGACATTGTCCCTGACAAGCCTCATGGGTCATCATTGACACTGTACAAGCCATTCCTATTCTTGGAATCATTGGAGGTCCTAGTGTTGGTGTGGCACAGTCCGCTCATACCAGGCAGTTGGCTCATGTGTGGGCAGTAATAGCCATGGCCGTGTCCATAGAAGTGAATGACAATATTCATGTGCAGGGAGCTTAAAGGAAACCTACCATTTCAAATGGTAGGTGTAAGCTGTAAACACCGAGCACCAGCTCAGGGTGAGCTGGTGCCGGTGCTTAGTTTCGTTAGTGTTATTGTTAGTGTTAGCGGTATCGCGGTTTTAACACTTTTTAAACTTTATAGCAGAAACTGCTTCAGCGCTGCGTGCCTACATAGGAAATGCCGCAGGCATTGCGGTTTTAACACTTTTTAAACTTTATAGCAGAAACTGCTTCGGCGCTGCGCGCCTACATAGGAAATGCCGCAGGCATTGCACGCGCACGGTCGCGCGCAGCGCCGAAGCAGCTTCTGCTATTAAGTTTAAAAAGTGTTAAAACCGCGATACCGCGGTTTTAACACTAACGAAACTAAGCACCGGCACCAGCTCACCCTGAGCTGGTGCTCGGTGTTTACAGCTTATACCGACCATTTGAAATGGTAGGTTTCCTTTAATGCCTCGTGCACACAAATGTATTAAAATGGTCATCAGTCATCATTTGTCAACCCACCATATTTTATACGGATACGGTGCGATAAGTGCTCATAATGGTGAAAAACTTCCATAATTTATGGCCAAAATGCATCTTCATATACAGAACAGGAAAAAGCACATGGTCCTGTGCATGAGGCCTTAGTCAGTGTCATATAATTTTTTGTAATACAACAAACATTTTTCATTCAAGTAACATGCTGTCACATCATAATTCTGTAATAGCTGGATCATCGGTGTAAATCTCTTATCAGAAATATTTATGTGGTTTGTCAGAACCTCACTAAAAAAATCCATTAAATTCAGTACAATTCACCAAAAGTCAACAGAATCCCTTTCCGATCTAGTATATACCCATAAGATTTCTATTATAAACGGCAATCAAAGTGCTAATGTGAACTATTTTATGTCTCATTTTGTTTAGTACTGATGAAAATATAAAGCAAATGACAAAAAAACAGGTTGTTATTTTCATTATAGTTGTAAAAATCTTCAATCTTTGTTGATCTAGAATTCACATGATAGTTCAGCAAATACAACAAATTGCAGAATTAGAAACTCAATTGAGCATGTGAATATGACATGAAAGCTTGTCCTTGATTGATCACGTTAAGTCAATATTGACCTTGTAATGGGTCAAAGTAAATTACAATACATGTGACCCAGGAGACAAATACCTACATCCTGGTGGTCCAGTTGTAGTCAATGGCCGTACCATAGGATAGCTTGGCAATAGTCAGGGATACAGTTTAACATCTAATATTTCATACACATTTATTAAAATCACAGCTGCTTTTACATTGTAGTAGTAGCTTTGGATTACTTGGATTTTTACAAGTTTTTACTGTTTCTGACAGTGAGATTGACCTCACAGTTTATTTTTCTAAAGGTGCATGCCTCCTCGCTAGGACCCAAATCTCTTTGTCCAGAGAAACTGTACTGCTACAGTTTTATTCCTGAAGATCTGCTGTCAAGGCAATACTGGCACCCTGTTACACCTGCATGTAGAAGCCAAACTTGTATCTGCCCTGTCCCTGCCACTGTGTTGCTATACCTAGATCTCTGCTCCCCAGTGTCATATTTTGCAAAATGAAGAACACAAGCAGGCAGAGTCAACAACCCATAGCCGTATTGGAGACAGATAAGCCAAAGCAAATGATAGAATGAATGGGGGTAAGTGGGGATAAGCAAGTAGTTACATTTGTTTACGTGATATGTACTGATGAAGTCCTGCAGCAGCTGAGTTGTGTATTAAAGTGATATACAGCAGCTGAGGTTTCTACTATAAAGATTTACTGCAGTTGCAGCACATAACATGATCTGCAGAAACAAAGATGTGTATTCGGAGGTTGCATGCTGTGCACAGTACTGATCAACTTAACACATATAATAACCATGCATTGCCTACCTACAAACAACCAGCCATGAAACATATACAATAACCATCCAGGATACATATAAATAACCAGCCAGGACACATATATATATATATATATATATATATATATATATATATATATATACTTGTAGAAAGATCCAGCTGCACATCTGATTAGCTGTAGTGGGTGCAGGCGTCCTAGGATCGGGCCTCGGATCCTCTGGTAATAAAATATCCAAAGAACTTAGGTGTGCACTTACCAATGCAGCAGCAGTATTTGCAATTTGTTGTTATCCTGTTACCATGGCGCCGATCACGGAAGTTGGACCCCATTGCGCATGCGCACAGGGTCCCGGAGAGTGTGCGTTCCACTGTGCGTTTCACAGCGTTCGCTGTGTATATTTCACAAATTGAGCAGGTTATCCATGGATCGGAGATCACGGCAGTCCGGGGAGGCACCTGAGGTCCCTGGACAGAGGCTTGGTCAGTACACTGGAGCACTTTATGCACTTTTTTGCACACCTTAAATTTGCAATGCATGCACCCTTATATACAGGGGAATGGGACATGCAAATTGACATAATTTTAATCTATTTTCACCTGATATATTATTATATGTGTACCAGTAACACTAATTGTCGATTTTTTGTATGAATTTTGTATGTTTTTACCACGAATATGTAAATTTGGTGGGTGGGGAATTGTTGGTCATGTGACCATTTGAATGTGTATATATATCCACCATGTTCACTTCAAAAACGGCTTGAAAAAGGCTCTCTTGAGCTGAAACGTTGCTGTAATTGCTCATTATGGAATAAAGTAGAACCATGTTTCTTCACACATCTGGAGTGCTGCCCGTTTTTTGGATATTTTATATATATTTATATATATACAGACCTCTCAATTTCAGAACAGTGAAAGTTAAAAAGTTGAAATCCCCCCCCCCCAAACCACACCTTTTGCCCCACCTTTATTCCATCACCACACGGTATCATTTCTCCTTAGTGCCCGCCAACGCCCCTTCACATTATGGCTCCCTAAAATTCAGACCCCCTCATATTTGAGCTCCCACAGCAGCTCTCCTTCATACTGTCCCTCCCAGCAGCCCTCCTTAATTTTGTGCTCCACCCAGCAGCTGCCCTTCACACTGTGCCTCTCCAGCAGCTACCCTTCATACTGTGCCCCTCCAGCAGCTACTCTTCACACTGTGACCCTCCAACAGACCACACTGCCAGAGACCATTACTCTATACGAACATTGCCTAGAGACTACATTACTAACATCAAGAAAAATCACTAACATCATCATTTACATTTTAACTTTGTACAAGTAATGGTTAACATCTATATAAGTTTACTAGGCATGTAAACTGTCTGTACAAGTTTGTGAGTTTCTATATTGTCTACACAAGTTGATCAATGAAGTACAAAGACACCTTATGGAGACTTTACCATTTTAGGTGGCCTTGCAGGCAGTGGCGTAACTTGAATCTGATGGTCCCCAGTACAAAGTCTGTGCCAGGCCCCCTAACACTGCCTCTAGCTACCTTGTAAGGCAGCCCCCTTACCATTCAGCATGACTTTCAGGAACCCTAATGACATGATGCGGCATAACCAGTATATCTATTCTATGACAAACAGACTCCCATCATTAGACAGTACTGTCTCGATTTCATTGCATTTAGTCAGCACAGTTTAGAGAACTGGTGTAGCTGAGCAAGAGGCTAGAGACTACATCAGGGAAAAAACTGCTTAAATGGCAAGGTCCAGGAGACATTTTATTTTCTTGGCCTATTCTCTGTCCTCTCGCTCAACTTAACCAGTTCCCTACATTGTACTGACGAGATGCAATTAAATCGAAACAATGCTGTCTACAGTAGGGAGTCTGGCCATCATGGAATAGATCTACT